>NW_013567113.1:3820-4807 GCF_000499745.2 Eimeria mitis | reverse complement strand
AAACCATTCACGTCGCAGACAAAGGGACCACGGCTTGTACGCAGAATGTCAAACCTATACACACAAATATATTTATTTATATTTATATTTGTTTATTTTATTTATTTGTTTGTTTGTTTGTTTGTTTATTTTATTTATTTTATTTATTTATTTATTTATATAGAAGAAAAACCATTCACGTCGCACACAAAGGGACCGCGGCTTGTACGCAGAATGTCAAACCTATACACAAATATATTTATATTTATTTATTTTATTTATTTGTTTTATTTATTTGTTTGTTTGTTTGTTTATTTTATTTATTTTATTTATTTTTTTATTTATATAGAAGAAAAACCATTCACGTCGCAGACAAAGGGACCACGGCTTGTACGCAGAATGTCAAACCTATACACACAAATATTTTATTTACTTATATTTATATTTGTTTATTTTATTTGTTTGTTTGTTTATTTTATTTATTTATTTGTTTGTTTATTTTATTTATTTGTTTATTTATTTATTTATATGAAAGAAAAACCGTTCACGTCGCAGACAAAGGGACCACGGCTTGTACGCAGAATGTCAAACCTATACACAAATATATTTATATTTATATTTACTTTATTTATTTATTTATTTATTTATTTATGTTTATTTATAACTGTCTCTCTCTCTCTCTGTCTCTCTCTCTCTGTCTCCTCTCTCTTTCCCTCTATCCCCTTTCTCTCTCTCTTTCTCTCTATCTCCTCTTTCTCTCTATCTCTCTCTGTCTCTCTTTTTTTTTTCTCTGTGTCATATATATATATATACATATATATACATACGTATATATATATATATATATATATATATATATATATATATATATATATATATATACATCTGTCTCTGTCTCTGTTTTTGTCTCTTTCTGCTGACCCGCAGACGACTTGTTTAAATGCTCTGACCAGTTTAAAGGCGATGCACTTCTCAAATTCCGTTAATATCACCGGGTAACGAACTTCT
>NW_013567113.1:3516-3728 GCF_000499745.2 Eimeria mitis | reverse complement strand
CAGCAGGAGCAGGAGCAGCAGGAGCAGCAGCAGGAGCAGCAGCAGCAGCAGGAACAGCAGGAGCAGGAGTAGGAGCAGCAGAAGGAAGAGCAGCAGCAGCAACAGTAGCGACAGCAGCAGCAGCAGGAGCAGCAGCAGCAGGAAAAGGTACAGGTGTATGGTGTTTAGGGTTTAGGGTTTAGGGTTTAGGGTTTAGGGTTTATAAGCGAAGA
>NW_013567113.1:2940-3416 GCF_000499745.2 Eimeria mitis | reverse complement strand
CAGGAACAGCAGCAGCAGCAGCAGCAGCAGGAGGAGGAGCGGCAGCAGCAGCAGGAACAGCAGGGGGAGGAGCAGCAGCAGGAGCAGCAGCAGCAGGAGCAGCAGCAGGAACAGCAGGAGAAGGAGGAGGTGTATGGTGTTTAGGGTTTAGGGTTTAGGGTTTATAAGCGAAGCGGGAGAGAGACAGAGACAGCTGCCACCGATACAGCATGCAGACAGACACGCTGCACAGAGGAGACAAAGAAAGGTGTCTATACACACCACACAAGCAGCAGCAGCAGCAGCAGCAGCAGCAAGAACAGCAGCACCAGAGGCAGCAGCAGCAGCAGAAGCACGAACAGTAGCTGCCGATGCAGCAGCAGCATCAGCAGGAACAGTAGCAACAGATGCAGCAGCAGCAGCAGGAACAGTAGCAACAGATGCAGCAGCAGCAGCAGCAGCAGGAACAGTAGCAGCAGCAGCAGCAACAGCAACAG
>NW_013567113.1:1539-2442 GCF_000499745.2 Eimeria mitis | reverse complement strand
CAGCAGCAGCAGCAGCAGCAGCAGCAGCAGCAGCAGCAGCAGCAGCAGCAGCAGCAGTAGCAGCAGCAGCGGTGATTGAGAGAAGACTGAAGCAGAAGAGGGAAGAGACAGAAATGGAGACGGAGAAGGAGACAGTATAAAAGGAGACAGTATAAAAGGAGACAGCACAAAAGGAGACAGCACAAAAGGAGACAGAGAGGAGACAGCATAAAAGGAGACAATATAAAAGGAGACAGCATAAAGGGATACAGAGAGGAGACAGTATAAAAGGAGACAGTATATAAGAGGAGACAGTAAGAAAGGAGACAGTATATAAAAGGAGACAGTATATAAAAGGAGACAGTACAAAAGGAGACAGCATAAAAAGAGTAAAAGGAGACAGTATAGAAGGAGTAAAAGGAGACAGTACATAAAAGGAGACAGTAAAAAAGGAGACAGAGATGAGACAGTATAAAAGGAGACTGCACAAAAGGAGACAGAAGAAAAGGGGACAGAAGAAAAGGAGACAGTATATAAAAGGAGACAGTAGAAAAGGAGACAGTATAAAAGGAGACAGCATAAAGGGATACAGAGAGGAGAGAGTATAAAAGGAGACAGTATAAAAGGAGACAGTAAAAAAGGAGACAGTATATAAAAGGAGACAGTATATAAAAGGAGACAGTATATAAAAGGAGACAGTATATAATAGGAGACAGTATATAAAAGGAGACAGCACAAAGGACACAGAGAGAAGACAGAGAGGAGACAGCATAAAAGGAGACAGTATATAAAAGGAGACAGTATATAAAAGGAGACAGTATAAAAAAGGAGACAATATAAAAGGAGACAGCACAAAAGGAGACAGTATACAAAGAGTAAAAGGAGACAGTATATAAAAGGAGACAGTAAAAAAGGAGACAGTAA
>NW_013567112.1:1246-1380 GCF_000499745.2 Eimeria mitis | reverse complement strand
ATGGTTCATACTGGCGAGACCAGTATAAAAACCCTTCTAAAGAAGATAGAGAAGCAGCAAAAGATAAAGTATATTTTTGGCTTTCTGTTGAGGATAATGATGATAATAGAGATATAAAAGGAAAACCAGAGGAG
>NW_013567112.1:722-1235 GCF_000499745.2 Eimeria mitis | reverse complement strand
AAGATAAAGTGTATTTTTGGCTTTCTGTTGAGGATAATGATGATAATAGAGATATAAAAGGAAAACCAGAAGAAGGGCTAGCATGGGGTATGCACGAAAATTTAAATTATATAGAGGCGGGGGAGATGATAGAGAATAGCCACTTTATAGCATGGATGCATGCATCTGCATTTTCTTCTTTTCGTGTTTTATATGGTAAACTAAAAGGACCCCTAGAGCTTCCTCTTTATGCATATATATCTATAAACTATGACGTCAAGGATTGGGGGGGGAGAAAGGCTATAGTTTTGGTAGCTCCCTCTTCTCTCTTTGGTGCTTCTTTATATTTATCTATTGCTTTTCTTGTTATAGGGTTTATATTGCTTCTGTTTTTTATTTATTTAGCATGGAGAATAAAAACTATTAAATATAAACATACACCACAAGATATCAAGTGGGGATCCGCTCTTCTCTATAGAAAATATAAAAAACATAACTAACATATATATATATATATTTATATATTTATATATA
>NW_013567111.1:1178-1380 GCF_000499745.2 Eimeria mitis | reverse complement strand
AAAAAAAAAAAAAAAAAAAAAAAAAAAAAAAAAAAAAAAAAAAAAAAAAAAAAAAAAAAAAAAAAAATTGGGGTGTATATACACTGCGTACATCCAGCAGCAATTCTAAATATGCTGCAGCAGAAATTTCTTTTTGTATGGTGCGAGGAGATATTTGTTTTTTAATATTTTTTTCTTTTTCTTTTTTTTTGTTTTTTTCTGT
>NW_013567110.1:1118-1381 GCF_000499745.2 Eimeria mitis | reverse complement strand
CTGCGGCCCCTTTCTTCTTGAGCTCGCTAACCCTCTACTTAAAATTATTTTAGAGTTCGATAAACCCTGGCTACTCGTCCCCCCCTGGCAGGTACATAAACCCTAAACCCTAAACCCTAAACCCTAAACCCTAAACCCTAAACCCTAAAAGACTAAAACCCTAAACCCTAAAACCCTAAACCCTAAACCCTAAACCCTAAAGACTGGGCCCGAAAACACTAAACCCTAAACACTTGGAATTCGATAAACCCTGGATACTCTAT
>NW_013567110.1:634-995 GCF_000499745.2 Eimeria mitis | reverse complement strand
ACCCTAAACACTTGGAATTCGATAAACCCTGGATGCTCTACCCCCCCTGGCAGGTACATAAACCCTAAACGCTAAACCCTAAACCCTAAACCCTAGGCCCTAAACCCTAAACCCTAAACACTGGGCCCGAAAACACTAAACCCTAAACAATAAAACACTAAACACTAAACCCTAAACACTTGGAGTTCAATAAACCCTGGCTACTCTACCCCCCCTGGCAGGTACATAAACCCTAAACCCTAAACCCTAAACCCTAAACCCTAAACCCTAAAACACTAGACACTAAACCCTTAACCCTAAACCCTAAACCCTAAACCCTAAACACTGGGCCCGAAAACACTAAACCCTAAACCCTAAAACT
>NW_013567110.1:0-534 GCF_000499745.2 Eimeria mitis | reverse complement strand
ACCCTAAACACTTGGAATTCGATAAACCCTGGATGCTCTACCCCCCCTGGCAGGTACATAAACCCTAAACCCTAAAACCTAAACCCTAAAAGACTAAACCCTAAAGAGTGGGCCCGAAAACACTAAACCCTAAACCCTAAAACATAAATCCTAAACCCTAAACCCTAAATCCTAAACCCTAAATCGTAAAACCCTGAACCTTAAACCCTAAACCCTAAACCCCTGGCAGGTACACAAACCCTAAACCCTAAACCCTAAACAATTGCAAAAAAAAAAAAAAATTAAATAAATATATTATTTTTATTTATTTATTTATTTATTTATTTATTTATTGGTTTATTTATTTATTTATTTATTTATTTATTTATTTATTTATTTATTTATTTATTTATTTATTTATTTATTTGTTTGTGTATCAGCAAGCTACGCAGGAGAAGTATATAAGAGAGCGGCGGCGTTTGTTAGGGGCTGAGGGATGGACCTTTGTGTTTGTCTCTATAGAAAAAAATAAAATAAATAAAATAAATAAAATAA
>NW_013567109.1:13957-14821 GCF_000499745.2 Eimeria mitis | reverse complement strand
TATATATACATATATATATATATTTATATATATATATATATATATATATATAACCCTAAACCCTAAAAAAATAGAACGAAGAGAAACGAAAAGACAAAGACAAGCACAAATATAAAGACAAAGAAAAATAAAAATATAAAGACAAAGACAAACATAAAAAAAAAATATAAAAAAGGATAAATACAAAGACAGAGAAAAATAAAAACAGAGATAAATAAAAAGACAGACAGAGACAGTTTCTATCGCTTGTCTTTGTCTTTGTTTAATTTGTCTCTTTTTTTACTTTTTTGTCTCCGCTGCTGTCTTTGTCTTTTTTTTTATTTTTATTTTTATTTGTCTTTGTTTTTGTGTTATTTGTCTGTGTTTCGCTTGTCTTTGCCTTTTTATTTATTTTTTATTTTTGTTTTTATTTGTTTTTTTTTTATTTGTCTCTGTCTTGTTTGTCTTTGTCTTTATTTTTTTATTTTATTTTATTTTATTTTTTATTTTATTTTATTTGTTTTATTATATTTGTTTTTATTTTATTTAGAATAAAATAATTTTTATTTATACTAGTGTTCTGTCTGTCTGTCTTTGTCTTCCTTCGGCACTTGCTGCTGCTGTTGCTGCTGCAGCTGCTGTTGCTGCTGCAGCTGCTGTTGCTGCTGCTGCTGCTGTTGCTGCTGCTACTGCTACTGCTGCTGCTGCTACTGCTACTGCTTCTACTGCTGTTGCTGCTGCTGTGCTGCTGCTGCTGCTGCTGCTTGTCTTTTGTTTCTTTTCTCTTTCTATCTCTGTCTTTGTCTTTGTATTTATTTATTTTTCTCTTTCTTTATCTGCCTCTGTCTTTGTCTGTCTCTCTATTTATTTCTCCTTCTGTCTACT
>NW_013567109.1:13591-13857 GCF_000499745.2 Eimeria mitis | reverse complement strand
TTGCTGCTGCTGCTGCTGCTGTTGCTGCAGCACTTGCTGCTATTGCTGCTGCTGCTGCTGCTGCTGCTGCACTTGCTGCTATTGCTGCAGCAGGAGCTGCTGCTGTTGCTGCTGCAGCAGCAAACGAAATGAAGCAGCAAGTGGCCTCAATACCAACCTCTGCTGCAGCAGCTAGCAGATGCTGCTGCTGCAGCAACTGCTGCTGCTGGCGGGATTGCTCCAGCAGCAGCAGCAGCAGCAGCAACTGCTGCTGCTGCTGCTGCAGG
>NW_013567109.1:13078-13491 GCF_000499745.2 Eimeria mitis | reverse complement strand
TGCTGCAGCACTTGCTGCTATTGCTGCTGCTGCTGCTGCTGCTGCTGCTGCAGCACTTGCTGCTATTGCTGCAGCAGGAGCTGCTGCTGTTGCTGCTGCAGCAGCAAACAAAAACGAAGCAGCAAGTGGCCTCAATACCAACCTCTGCTGCAGCAGCTAGCAGATGCTGCTGCTGCTGCTGCAGCAACTGCTGCTGCTGGCGGGATTGCTCCAGCAGCAGCAGCAGCAGCAGCAGCAGCAGCAACTGCTGCTGCTGCTGCTGCAGGATATTTGATTTCTTATTCTGCAGTAGCCCATGCCTCTTCACGGTCCCGCGCCTGCAGCAGCAACAGCAGCAGCAGCAGCAGCAGCAACTGCAGCAGCAGCAGCAGCAGCAGAAGCAGCAGCAACAGCAGCAACAGCAGCAGCAGCAA
>NW_013567109.1:12589-12978 GCF_000499745.2 Eimeria mitis | reverse complement strand
GCCCATGCCTCTTCACGGTCCCGCGCCTGCAGCAGCAACAGCAGCAGCAGCAGCAGCAGCAACTGCAGCAACAGCAGCAGCAGCAGCAGCAACAGCAGCAACAACAGCAGCAGCAACAGCAGCAGCAGCAGCAGCAGCAGCAGCCAAACCTCTAAAGCCGCAGCGAGCTGCTCCATATCCTCTTCATCTTCTTCTAGCGGCTCATCGTCCTGCAACGCAAACCCTAAACCCTAAACCCTAAACCCTAAACCCCAAACCCTAAACCCTAAACCCCAAACCCTAAACCCTAAACCCCAAACCCTAAACCCTAAACCGTAAACCATAACCCCAAACCCTAAACCCCAAAACCCAAACCCTAAACACTAAACCCTGAAACCCAAACCCTAAAC
>NW_013567109.1:11823-12489 GCF_000499745.2 Eimeria mitis | reverse complement strand
CTAAACCCTAAACCCTAAACCCTAAACCCCAAACCCTAAACCCTAAACCCCAAACCCTAAACCCTAAACCTTAAACCCTAAACCCTAAACCTTAAACCATAACCCCAAACCCTAAACCCTAAACCCCAAAACACAAACCCTAAACACTAAACCCTGAAACCCAAACCCTAAACCCTAAACCCCAAACCCTAAACCCTAAACCCTAAACCCTCACCATGTAGAGGTTGTCGTATTTGCTGCCTGGGGCTGGGGCCTCTTGGGAGGAGAATTTACAAACCCTAAACCCTCGAAGAGGGTCTACTCGCGGCACTTTCTGCAGCACAAACCCTAAACCCTAAACCCTAAACCCTAAACCCTAAACCCTAAAGCCTAGACGCTAAACCCTCAATACTAGTGTACTAGCGGGGAGGGAAAGGCAAAGCGGCAGAGAACTACAGTATTGAGAAAATGAACCGAACCCTAAACCCTAAACCCTAAACCCTAAACCCTAAACCCTAAACCCTAAACCCTAACGCACCAGAAGGCCTTTGGTTTCGCTCGACCAAGCCCACTTGGCTGCCAGCTCGCGGATTCGTTTCTGCAGCAACAAAACCCTAAACCCTAAACCCTAAACCCTAAACCCTAATATTCCAACCCGAAATCCCAAACCCGAGGAGCTGTAAACCC
>NW_013567109.1:11583-11723 GCF_000499745.2 Eimeria mitis | reverse complement strand
AAACCCTAAACCCTAAACCCTAAACCCTAAACCCTAAACCCTAAACCCTAAACCCTAGACGCTAAACCCTCAATACTAGTGTACTAGCGGGGAGGGAAAGGCAAAGCAGCAGAGAACTGCAGTATTAAATAAATGAACCG
>NW_013567109.1:11274-11483 GCF_000499745.2 Eimeria mitis | reverse complement strand
CACTTGGCTGCCAGCTCGCGGATTCGTTTCTGCAGCAACAAAACCCTAAACCCTAAACCCTAAACCCTAATATTCCAACCCGAAATCCCAAACCCCAGGAGCTGTAAACCCTAAACCCTAAACCCTAAACCCTAGACCTTAAGCCCGACGATATAAACCCTCCTCCCCGCCAAAAAACCCTAAACCCCCGAACCCCCCCCTCTAAACCC
>NW_013567109.1:10989-11174 GCF_000499745.2 Eimeria mitis | reverse complement strand
ACGATATAAACCCTCCTCCCCGCCAAAAAACCCTAAACCCCCGAACCCCCCCCTCTAAACCCTAAACCCTTCTCCCTAGACCCTAAACCCTAAACCCTAACCCCCAAACCCTTCACCCTAAACCCTAAACCCCAAACCCTAAACCCCAAACCCCAAACCCTAAACCCTAAACCCTCGCATACTCT
>NW_013567109.1:9520-9985 GCF_000499745.2 Eimeria mitis | reverse complement strand
TACCTGTACATCTGTTCTATGTACCCCGGTGATGTGCGCTGTAGCCTATCTCGTTGAGGGTTTAGTGTTCTCTGTTCTCTCTCTATACTTCTCTGTCTAGGGTTTATTCTTCTCTATCTATCTAGGGTTTAGGGTTTAGGGTTTACTAGGGTTTAGGGTTTACTAGGGTTTAGGGTTTACCTGTACATCTGTTCTATGTACCCCGGTGATGTGCGCTGTAGCCCATCTCTTTGAGCGTTTAGTGTTCTCTGTTCTCTCTCTATACTTCTCTATCTAGGGTTTAGGGTTTACTATCTAGGGTTTAGGGTTTACTAGGGTTTAGGGTTTACTAGGGTTTAGGGTTTAGGGTTTACCTGTACATCTGTTCTATGTACCCCGGTGATGTGCGCTGTAGCCCACCGAAAGTTTTCGTTTACATCATCGTGGCCGTGGTGTATAAACACTGCACTGGGGCAGTTTGTGCCT
>NW_013567109.1:7564-8503 GCF_000499745.2 Eimeria mitis | reverse complement strand
CCCTAAACCCTAAACCCTAAACCCTAAACCCTAAACCCTAAACCCTAAACCCTAGACAGTAGACAGTAGATAGTAAACCCTAGGGTTTAGGACTAAACCCTAAACCATAAAGATACTAAACACAAAACACTTAACCCTAAACCCTAAACCCTAAACCCCACCCCTTAAACCCTATAAACCCAATAAACCCCCAACCCTAAACCCTAACCCCTAAACCCTCAAAACCCTAAACCCTAAACCCTCCCTGGCTTACATATTTTATTACATTTATTTCTTTGATCATGGGGTGTAAGTGGACCCAACCCCTAAACCCTAAACCCCAAACCCTAAACCCTAAACCCTAAACCCAACCCCTTAAGCCCTCTAACCCCTCTAAACCCTCTAACCCCTCTAAACCCTAAACCCTAAACCCTCTCTGACTTACATCTTTTATTGCATTTATTTCTTTGATCATGGGGTGTAAGTGGGTGTGTCTGTACCCTAAACCCTAAACCCTAAACCCTAAACCCCACCCCTTAAACCCTCTAACCCCTCTAACCCCTCAAAACCCTAAACCCTAAACCCTAAACCCTAAACCCTAACTTACATCTTTTATTGCATTTATTTCTTTGATCGTGGGGTGTAAGTGGGTGTGTCTGTACACCTAAATATTTACCGCATGCCTTCCTCCATCCCATCCTCGCTTGTCCTGTTTTGAGGGTTTGGGGTTTTATTTTTCTTGTGCTCCCACTAAAATTATATTTATTTAGTTGCTGCCGCTCTGTCCACCCCGCTATGCTGCGGCGGATGTGCCAATACACCTGAGAGAAATATACGAGGGTTTAGGGTTTAGGGTTTAGGGTTTAGGGTTCTAGGGTTTATACGCTAGGGTTTAGAGTTTATACGATGAAATTAGGGTTTTTTAGGGTTTAGGGTTTAGTTGCTGCCGCTCCGTCCACG
>NW_013567109.1:7046-7464 GCF_000499745.2 Eimeria mitis | reverse complement strand
TTTAGGGTTTATACGATGAAATTAGGGTTTTTTAGGGTTTAGGGTTTAGTTGCTGCCGCTCCGTCCACCCTGCTATGCTGCGGCGGATGTGTCAATACACCTGAGAGAAATATACGAGGGTTTAGGGTTTAGGGTTTAGACGCTAGGGTTCTAGGGTTTACACGCTAGGGTTTAGGGTTTATACGATGAAATTAGGGTTTTTTAGGGTTTAGGGTTTGTTGCTGCCTAGGGTTTAGGGTTTAGGGTTTAGACGCTAGGGTTTAGGGTTTACTACTACACAGTGCCAATACACCTGAATTTCGTACTCATATTTATTTATTTTTATTTTTATTTTTATTTATTTTTATTTTTATTTTTTTTTATTTTTATTTTTATTTATTTATTTATATTTATGTATAGATATATTATTGTATATATG
>NW_013567109.1:6755-6946 GCF_000499745.2 Eimeria mitis | reverse complement strand
ATACGATGAAATTAGGGTTTTTTAGGGTTTAGGGTTTGTTGCTGCCTAGGGTTTAGGGTTTAGGGTTTAGGGTTTAGACGCTAGGGTTTAGGGTTTATTGCTACACAGTGCCAATACACCTGAATTTCATACTCATATTTATTTATTTTTTTTTATTTTTATTTATTTTTATTTTTATTTTTTTGTTTCTG
>NW_013567109.1:6383-6655 GCF_000499745.2 Eimeria mitis | reverse complement strand
TATTATATTATATTATATTATATTATATTATATTATATTATATTATATTATATTATATTATATTATAAATTTTATTTTATTTTATTTCATTCTATTCACTATTTAATTTATTTATTTATTTATTTATTTATTTATTTATATATTTATTTTTATTTATTTTATTTTTTATTTATTTTTTATTTATTTTTTTATTTTTTTTATTTTTTATTTTTTTATTTACCTGGTGTAAAATATCGGGTCGAAGGGCCTGCCCAAACACCTCCCGAGGAACC
>NW_013567109.1:5852-6117 GCF_000499745.2 Eimeria mitis | reverse complement strand
CAGCAGCAGCAGCAGCAGCAGCAGCAGCAGCAGCAATACCTATAAACTGTGTATTTTGTCTCTCTTCTCCCTCCCAGCACTCAAAAGGAAAAACCGGCAGAGCCAGACGGCTCTCTAAACCGACCACTGGTACGGCCCAGTGGTGTCGATACACCGCACGCATGTCCACGCTGCTGCTGCTGCTGCTGCTGCTGCTGCTGCCGCTGCTGGTGTTGCTGCTGTAGATGATACTGCTGCTGCTGCTCGGGCTGCTGCTGCTGCTGGG
>NW_013567109.1:4880-5348 GCF_000499745.2 Eimeria mitis | reverse complement strand
TGCTGCTGCTGCTGCTGCTCAACACATGCTGCAGCCTCAGGGGCCCCGGGGGGCCCCTCGCTGCAGCCAGGGGGGCCCTCAGCAGACTGCGAAGCATCTGCTGCGGGGGCCCCCTGGGAACCAACTAGCAGCAGCAGCAGCAGCAGCAGCAGCAGCAACTGTTGCTGCTGCTGCAGCAGCTGCAGCAGCAGCGGAATGTGAGGGTTTTGCTCTAACTAAGCTGAAACACTTTGTTGTGTTTTGGGTAGAAATTAAACAACAACACAAAAACCCTAAACCCTAAACCCTAAACCCTAAACCCTCGTTGACACAGTGAGGGCCCCGTGGGGTCTTCATACAGCAGCCCGAGGGTTTAGGGTTTATTTATATTTGTTAGTAAATAAATTTAATTTATTTTATATAAATATATTAAATAAATAAAAAATAAATAAAAAATATATAATTATAAAAGAATTGCTGCTCCTACTG
>NW_013567109.1:4738-4809 GCF_000499745.2 Eimeria mitis | reverse complement strand
ATAGCGCGTTGGACTTCTAATCCAAAGGTTGCGGGTTCGAGTCCCGCCGGGGGTGGTTTTTTATTTATTTG
>NW_013567109.1:1649-2877 GCF_000499745.2 Eimeria mitis | reverse complement strand
TGGGGGCCTCCGGGGGCCCCCGGGGGCCCCTCACTGCTGGGGGCCCCTGGGGGCCCCTCATAGTTGGGGGCCCCTGGGGGCCCCTCATAGTTGGGGGCCCCTGGGGGCCCCTCATAGTTGGGGGCCCTCGGGGGCCCCCGCGGGCCCCTCACTGCTTGGGGCCCCCGGGGGCCCCTCACTGCTGGGGGCCCCTGGGGGCCCCTCACTGCTGGGGGCCCCTGGGGGCCCCCCTGGGCTGGGTAGCTTCAGCAGCAAAGAAGGACGCACTTGCAGCCGCTGCTGCTGCCGGCGTTCCTCATCAGCCCTGCAGCAGCAGCAGCAGCAACAGTAGCAACAGCAGCAACAGCAGTTGCAGCAACAGCAGCAACAGTAGCAACAGCAGCAACAGAAGTTGCAGCAGCAGCAGCAGCAGCAGCAGTGCTGCAGCGGCAAACCTCAGGGCTGCTGTAGCAGCAACTGTCGCAGAACAAGCAGCAACACCATCACTAACAGCAGCAGCAGCAGCAGCAGCACCAGCAGCAGCAACAGCAGCAGCGGCACCAGCAAGTGCAGCAGCAGCAACTGCAACAACTGCAGCAGCAGCAACTGCAGCAGTAGAAACAGCGTGCGCAGCAGCAAAAGCAGCAGCAGAAGCAGCATCAGCAGCAGCATCTGCAGCCAATGCAGCAGCAGCTGCAGCAGCAGCAGCCGCAACAGCAACAGCAGCAGCGAGCGCAGCAGCATCATCAGCAGCAGCAGCCAATGCAGCAGCAGCATCAGCAGCAAGTGCAGCAGCAACAAGTGCAGCAGCAGCAAGTGCAGCAGCAGCATCAGCAGCAAATGCATCAGCAGCAAATGCATCAGCAGCAGGTGCAGCAGCAGCAAGTGCAGCAGCAGCATCAGCAGCAAATGCATCAGCAGCAAATGCAGCAGCAGCAGCAGCAGCAGCAGCAGCAGCAGCAGCAGCAGCAGGACCTCTTTTTCTGTCTTTCTTTGAGCTGTTGCAGCGCCTTTGCCTTTCTTGCTGCCGCCTGAATTCGTTTTTTGTTTTTGTTTGTCTTTGGGTAGCCCAAGTATCTATTCTCCCGCAGCAGCAGATCCATACTACCCCACCAGCAGCAGCAGCAGCAGCAGCAGCAGCAGCAGCAGCAGCAGCAGCAGCAGCAGCAGCAGCAGCAGCAGCGAAGGCAGCAATGTGAGAAGATGCAGCAGGAACAGAAGCAAATGCAGCAGCAGCAACAACAGCAGC
>NW_013567109.1:1345-1625 GCF_000499745.2 Eimeria mitis | reverse complement strand
GATGCTCAAGCAATCTAAAAGCTACACCAGAACATTAGGGTTTAGGGTTTGCCTTTTTTTCTTCTTATAAGCGGGATATGTTTTTATTTTTAGGGTTTAGGGTTTAGGGTTTAGGGTCAAGGGTGAGGGTTTATGTCTCAGAGATCAAAACTAGGGTTTAGGGTTTAGGGTTTAGGGTTTAGGGTTTAGGGTTTACCGGGGAGATGCACGGGTTTAATGTTCAGCAGCCGCAGCACCTGCCGGTACCGCTCGAAGTCTCGCGTACCCAGATACTGCAGCA
>NW_013567108.1:1013-1381 GCF_000499745.2 Eimeria mitis | reverse complement strand
CTGTTGCAGTTGATCCCCTGCAGCAGCAGCAGCAGCAGCAAGACCAGCAGCAGCAGCAGCAGCAGCAGCAGCAGCAGCACCCTGCAGTCGCACAGTTACCTGCAGCAGACAATCCAGCACTCCTCCACCAACTTGGCCTGCAGGGGTTTGCTGCTGCAGCGCTGCAGCAGCGCTCGCTGCAGCAGTCACAGGAGGCGCAGCAGCAGGAACTGAAGCAGCAGCAGGAGCTGCTGCAGATCCAGCTGCTGCTGGGGGAGCAGCGCATGCTTGACAGCCCCACCGAGCAGCAGCTGGCGGCTCTGCAGCAGCACCACGAGCAGCAGCAGCTGCAACAGCAGCAGCTCCAGCAACAGCACCGCCAACTTCAG
>NW_013567108.1:777-934 GCF_000499745.2 Eimeria mitis | reverse complement strand
GGGGGGTTGTTGCATGCGTATGCAGCAGAGTCAGCATCAGCAGCAAGAGCAGCAGCAGCAGCAGCAGCAGGAGGATGGAGAGGAGTGCAGCAACAATGTAACAAAAGAACCTCTTGCTGTAGACTGCGGCGAATGGGCCCCATATGAAGTGGGCTCG
>NW_013567108.1:0-677 GCF_000499745.2 Eimeria mitis | reverse complement strand
CGCACCACGGGCTGCTGCAGCACGCGCAAAGCAGCACCGGCCTGAGCATGCTATCTGCTGCTGTTGCACCGCCACCTCCGCAGCAGCAGCAGCAGCAGCAGCAGCAGCAGCACTTGCTGCAGCAGCAGCGTGAAGGCGATCGTCTACCTGGAGTATCTCCTTTGACGCATCGGCTGACGGAGAGTCGCAGCAGCAACCAGGGGGGTTGTTGCATGCGTATGCAGCAGAGTCAGCATCAGCAGCAAGAGCAGCAGCAGCAGCAGCAGCAGCAGCAGGAGGATGGAGAGGAGTGCAGCAACAATATAACAAAAGAACCTCTTGCTGTAGACTGCGGCGAATGGGCCCCATATGAAGTGGGCTCACAGCTAGATATAAGTGTAGGCAAACTCAGCAGCGCGCAGGTACCAGCACCAGAGGAGGCCCCCCCAGCAACAGGGCGTAGGGGGCGGCGTGTTGTTCCCTTTAGGGTGATCCCACCTGAGCTAGTTGTAGAGAAAAGGAGAGAATTAGCTGTAAAAAGATATATACAACAACTCACATGGAGATACTTCATTCGTACACTCAAAGAAGAAGCTGAAGATGATGATGAACAAATTCTACCCGTTTTCAAAAAAGCGGCTGCCAGGACAACAGATAACTAATTTATATATATATATATATATATATATATATATATA
>NW_013567107.1:559-1292 GCF_000499745.2 Eimeria mitis | reverse complement strand
TTTTTTTTTTTAGTTGGTTGCTGGGCTGTATACTGTGGTGGGGCTGCCGGCGGACGCTCTGAGCCAAATAGTAACAGCAGCAGTATCGACAGAAAAAAATAAAAAAATAAATAAAAAAATAAATAAAAAAATAAATAAAAATAAAAATATAAATACATATAAACATACAAATCATAAAGAAAATATAATTAATAATATACACCTTATTGCTGCAGCTACTGCTGCTGCTTCTGCTGCTGTGCAGCTTGCTGCTATTGCATTCAGTACGTCCTGCTGCTGCTGCTGCTGCTGCTGCTGCTGCTAGTGCTGCTGCTGCTGCTGCTGCTGCTAGTGCTGCTGCTGCTGCTGATGATGATGATGATGCTGCTGCTAGTGCTGCTGCTGCTGTTGCTGCTCATGCTGCTGCTTTAGTGCTGCTGCTGCTTTTGCTGCTAGTCCTGCTGCTGCTGCTGCTGACGTTGCTGCTGCTGATGCTGCTGCTGCTGCTGTTTTGCATTTGTTTTTTTTTGTTTTTGTTTTTGTTTTTGTTTTGTTTCGTTGTTTTATCTCGTTGTTCTGTTTGTTTTTTTATTATTTTGTTTTGTTTTATTTTGCTGTTTTTGTTTTAGTGTTTTGTTTTTTATTTTGTCTTTTTCTTCCTTTCACTTTTTATTTTTTTTATTTATTTTGTTTATTTATTTTTTATTTTATTTTAATTTTATTTTTTATTTTATTTTGGGTTGATTCTATACAT
>NW_013567107.1:0-426 GCF_000499745.2 Eimeria mitis | reverse complement strand
TTTTTTTTTTTTTTTTTTTTTTTTTTTGTGTGTGTGTGTGTATGCAGTTGCAGCTCGTTTGTATATGGTGGATTTGTCTTTGTCTTTATGTGTTTTATATTCGGGTGTATATTCATCTTTTGTTTTATTTTTTGTGCCTTTTTCTTCTTGTTATGAGGGTTTATTACTAATAAATATGTTGGGGGGTGTCGTAGCTGCTGCATATGCATATACAATACCTCTATCTCTTTTTGTTTTTTTTTCTTTTTATTTTATATATAATAAATATATTTTATTTTTTTTATATAAACCACAATTTGTCTCCTTTGTTTGGATTCTTCCTTTTCTTTATAACCTCACCAAAATACTCGTCATGAAAAGGCACACTACACGCTAACATATATAAATATATATATATATATATATATATATATATATATATATATG
>NW_013567106.1:735-1292 GCF_000499745.2 Eimeria mitis | reverse complement strand
TGTATCACGATTGGCCTCCCTTGGGCAGCACTCCCACAGAAACTGTAGATTTGACTGTAATGCCCTTAGCGCAATGCATTACATGCAACCGGTTTCCGACGGGGCGCGTCGATGTCGAGCACAGCTTAGACGATAATGGTTAGGCAGACGGCAGGCCATGTTTGTGTTCGGCAAACGCCTACAACAGCACAGTAAAGTTTTAGCAAGTGTTGCTATAACCATCAATGCAACACTGGGATAGCCAGTTCTCATCTTAGATCGTAAGTGCATATACGACAACGTTCTTGACAATAGCAAAGAAACCTGAAAGGCGCAGAAGCTGGTGTTGGCTTTCATTTGACACCAGTAGTCGTTTGAAACGACCCCTCGTTTGAAACGACCCCTCGTCTGCGCGGAGGTTGCCTGCGTTGCTTAGGAGCGCATGGGGAGACGCATCCATGCACATGGAACTCACAGGCACGTGCATGCGTTTACGTCAACGCAGTCGGTGTAGGGTATCCCAGTTGTCCATAGCGACATAATGGCCCGGTGCAAGCGTACGCTCAGGCGCTATCAGC
>NW_013567106.1:482-549 GCF_000499745.2 Eimeria mitis | reverse complement strand
TGTTTCCTTGCCATGCGGTGTAGCATCGTGGCGTGCCGGATTGCGCTCTTGCGCTTTTGCTGAGGAT
>NW_013567106.1:0-168 GCF_000499745.2 Eimeria mitis | reverse complement strand
TGCACAAACCGTTGCGCGTGTTTGGCGCAGACTGTACGATGCCTAGCGGCGCGCAAGGCATCAGTTGTCGCGCCATAGCCCTGTCGCTTCCTGTGGAGATGCCAGACGCCGTAGTCACATCTTCTGCGGAAGTCGATGCATTCAACCGGGCATCCTACGCTGATAATA
>NW_013567105.1:237-966 GCF_000499745.2 Eimeria mitis | reverse complement strand
TCCCATAATCTCTAAATAAAGTATTCCACTCATATTCTGGCCTTATAATACAAATACAAAACAACTAATACCAACACACACAAATACGTTGTGGGGCTCAGGGGCACTACGTCTTTCGTAGTGTAGGTTCGCCCTGAAGATCCCCCCCGGAAACCCTGCGCGTTTTGTGGTCCTCGAAAAAGATAAAAAGGTCTATTAACGCCATTTTACGAACACGTCTCTACCATGCCGATGATTATCACGAAGTCTTCTGCATTTTTGTGTGTGCCTATGAGCCAGTGCCGGCCGTTGCACGTCGAGCGAACGCTTCTTGCCATGCGTGTGCCAGTGCCCAGTTCGAACGTGGATTCTGTGTTTCTCCACTAGTATTACTACTGAATCATATTAAAATATCACTGCTAAGAAGCCTCCTCTTCGCCATTGCTGAACCGGTCTTGAAAACTGCCTTGGTGGTAGCCTGCTGCCGGATAGTGAGTATACAAAATATATGCTACGTGTTCCTGCGCGCGGGGTCTTATTTTATTCAGTTTCTGGATGCACCAAACGGGTGAACAGGCGAATGCGCCCGTTTTCTGCAGCGACGGAGGCTCACAATCGCACGAAACGGTCCACAATTATCCGCCCCTCTGTCTACGTAATTATCGTGTGGTCCTTCTCAACATGAGCTGTGAGTAGTCTGGCTTGGCGTTTTTTCGTTCCGTGTACAAAATATTAGGTGTGATTTCCAGT
>NW_013567105.1:0-183 GCF_000499745.2 Eimeria mitis | reverse complement strand
TATAAATGAAGGTGGAAAAACATGCGCACGACTGTAGAAGTTGATGAGTAGTTTAGGACTGGTAAGAGCAGCAAAGAAAATTTGTGTTAGTGTATGAGTCTTGAAGAATATGAAAATTGGAGGTGACTGGCTGGCTTGGAAGGGTCGTGTGGCTTTTTGCAAGATTTCAATGACAGCAACGAC
>NW_013567104.1:952-1293 GCF_000499745.2 Eimeria mitis | reverse complement strand
ATATATATATATATATATACATACATATATATATATATATATATATATATATTTATTTATTTATTTATATTTATATATTTATATTTATATATAAACGAACGTGAGTTCTCCCCCTATCCTAATATCTTTCTCAGCATCTGAGAAATTAAAAGAATTTGCTATGCGAGATAAATTCGGCGCCAACGCGTTCTGAGTACCGAGAGCAACAGCCACGGCTATCAGTAATACTGAAATATAAAAAACACACACACACAAATATTTTTATTTATTTATTTATTTATTTATTTATTTATTTTGTTTTTAGTTTTTGGGTGCACAGGGCAACAGCCACGGCTATCAGT
>NW_013567104.1:0-490 GCF_000499745.2 Eimeria mitis | reverse complement strand
TTTTTTTTTTTTTTTTTTTTAGGGTTGTTTTTTTCTTGGTTTGAGGGGAGAGGGTAAAGGCAGGGGATTTTTTACGAAAAAAAAAATAACACGGAGGAGAGAAAAAGAAAAATAATTTATAAATATATAAATATAGAAATATAGAAATGTAGAAATACAGAAATATATAAATATACAAATGTATAATATATATATATACATATATATATATATATATATATATATGTGTATGTAAGAAGATGTAATATATACTATATATAGTATATAAAATATACATTATATATATGATATATATTTAGAAAAAGATAAAAACCAAACAAATACAAAAAATAAATATAACAAGGAAATGTAATAAAAGAAGAGAGAAGATGCAATCGTATACACTGCAAAAGAAACAAAAAGTTTGGGGTGTATAATAAATAAATATATTTATTTATAATGAATTAAATATAATATATATATTTATTTGTTTTATAAAAAACAAAACAAA
>NW_013567103.1:283-1295 GCF_000499745.2 Eimeria mitis | reverse complement strand
CCTGAGGGGGGGGGGCCCATGGGGGCCCCTGAAGGGGGGCCCCCTTGGGGGCCCCTGTTGCAGCTTTATACCGCCAGTACCCTCGCGAGTTTTTGTATGCGGTTGAGAAGGACATCTCCCTGCAGCAGAAAAAAAAAAGGAGACAGAGATAGATAAATAAAAAAAAGAAAAAGGAGACAAGTTTATTTATTTATATTATATAATAATATATTTATTATATAAATAAATATAAATAAATGAATATAAATAAATAAATACAGACATATATACATATAATACCTTTTTATAAAGCTAAGAATAAATTATATTTATCTACATATATATTTATTTATTTATTTATTTATTTATTTATTTATTTATATTTATTTATATTTATTTGTTTTATTGTTTGTAAATACAGCATGCTTCTATCGTCGGGTCTGTGGGCCTTTATAATACATCGATATAAAAAGGTATACATATAATACCTTTTTATAGAGCTAAGAATAAATTATATTTATATATTTATTTATTTATTTATTTATTTATTTATTTATTTATTTATTTATATTTACTTGTTTTATTGTTTGTAAATACAGCATGCTTCTATCGTCGGGTCTGTGGGCCTCGATCACCCCTCGGTATACATATAATACCTTTTTATAGAGCCAAGAATAAATTATATTTATATATTTATATATTTATTTATTTATTTATTTATATTTATTTATTTATATTTACTTGTTTTATTGTTTGTAAATACAGCATGCTTCTATCGTCAGGTCTGTGGGCCTCGATCACCCCGTTAACTCGATCTATCTTGCAACCCAAACGACCCGACGCGATGAAGTTCGATACCTCCCTACACACAAAAAAAATATTTATTTTTATTTATTTATTTTATTTATTTTTATTTATTTTATTTATTTATTTTTTTTTTGTTTTTTTTTTTATCTGGTTTGTTTGCTTTTGTTTAGTTGTTTGTTTAGGGTTTAGTATATATATGTATATACAAATATGCATATATAGAGGT
>NW_013567103.1:0-244 GCF_000499745.2 Eimeria mitis | reverse complement strand
TATATATATATATATATATATATATATATATATATATATATATATATATATATATATATATATACCACGCCAACTGTGTCTAAAGGGTTTAGGGTTTATCGTGTGTGAGGGTTTAGAATTAAGAGTTTATCGTCTTTAAGGGTTTAGGGTTTAGGGTTTTGTATTTGAGGGTTTAGGGTTTAGGGTTTATTAGGGTTTATTAGGGTTTACGTTTCTATAAACTCAGGAGAAACCCCAAAAGCAT
>NW_013567102.1:13554-14106 GCF_000499745.2 Eimeria mitis | reverse complement strand
CTTAGATCTACATGTGCAATGCAGCAGCCGCTGCAGTTGCTGCTGCTGCTGCTGCTGCTGCTGCTGCTGCAGCAGCAGCACAGCAGCAAATTCCCTGGGTGTCTATCCCCAATACCACAGAGGTAGCCGCATGCAGCCATTGCTGCATGTCCTGCTGCTATCCCTCTTCGCTGCTGCAGCCAGCTGCTGCTGCTGCTGCTGCTGCTGCTGCTGCTGCTGCTGCGGAGCCACAGCAGCTGCCGCAGATCGTCTCCTGTAGTGCGATCAAGGAATGCACGAAAGGCAGCTTCAAGCTGCAGCAGCAAACACAAACACAACACTTGCTGCTGCTGCTGCTGCTGCTGCTGCTGCTGCTGCTGCTCCTGCTGCTGCTGCTGATGCTGATGTAGATACAGATGCTGCTGCTGCCGCTGCTACTACTACAGCTGCTGTTGATGCAGACAAAAATTGCTGCTGCAGCTGCCGCTGTTGCTCCTACTGCAGCTGTTGCTGCTGCTGCTGCTGCTGTTGCTGCTGCTGCTGTTGCTGCTGCTGCTGCTGCTGCTGCTGCTG
>NW_013567102.1:13080-13454 GCF_000499745.2 Eimeria mitis | reverse complement strand
GACATGATTGTGTCTATTATCTTACCACCTCTGGTGAGTCTTTTGTAGTGTTTGCTGCAGCACATGTCGCCTTGCTGCTGCTGCTTTGCTGCTGCTGCTGCTGCTGCTGCTGCTGCTGCTGCAGTGCATGCATTTGCTGCTGCTTTTCTGCTGTAAAGAGAGAAAGCTCAAGGTTAAGGGGGAGCCGCAGCTTGCTGCGGTGTACAGACAGCAGCTCCTTTATTGATGGCGCTGCATGCAGCCACTCAACCAGCCCCAAAGAAGGAGACAAAGGAATCACCTCGTATAAAGCAAACGGAATGCTGCAGCAGCAACAACAACAGCACACAGTCATTCAGCAGCAGCATCAACAACTGCAGCAACAGCCGCAGCAA
>NW_013567102.1:10818-11889 GCF_000499745.2 Eimeria mitis | reverse complement strand
GACCAGCATCAATCTTTGTTGCATTCTAAGGTCTGTATGTGCTTTCAATAGAAAGCGGTAGCAGCAACCATCAGCAGCCTCAGCAGCAACAACGCGGGGCCTCTCCTTTGTCGTCAGCAGCAGCACGCAAGGCAGCAAACGAAGAATACGAACTCCTGCTGCTCCTGCAGCAGCAGCAGCAGCAGCAGCAGCAGCAACAGCAGCAGCAGCAGCAGGAACGGGAACAGCAACTCGTCAAACACTCTGTAGCGGATTTATACTGCTGCTGCTGGTGGCACTGCTGCTGCTGCTGTTGCTGCTGCTGCTGCTGCTGCTTTTGCAGCAGCAGCAGCAGCAGCAGGATGTGTTGCAGCAGCATACCCGGTACGTGTAGCTGCTGCAGCCTGAGCTGCTGCAGCTGCGGGGCGCTGCTGTATATACACCCCGTGCGGCTCTCTATCCGCTGCTGCAGCAGCAAAGCAGAGAACACACGAAAGTAGCAGCCCCAACTTGCATGCAGTGTTCGTGCTGCTTCAGCCCCACAACCTGAACACATACACAGTGCATGCATGCATGCATGCATGCAGCAGCAAGGGTTTCTGCTGCTGCTGCTGCTGTTGTTGCTGTTGCTGCTGCTGCTGCTGCTGCATGCATGCATGCATGCATGCAGCAGCGATGATTTCTCCTGCTGCTGCTGCTGTTGGTGCTGTTGCTGGTGCTGCTGCTGCGGCTGCATCGCTGCTGCTGCTGCTGCTGCTGCGACCCCACGCTAACGCTGCCCTCATCTACTGCAGCAGCAGCAACTGCTACTGCTACTGCTACTGCTGCTGCTGCTGCTGCTGCTGCTGCTGCTGCTGGTGTGTATATATATTACCCAAGGCTAGGTATCTCTTGAGGCCGCTATAGGCTTGCTGCAGCTCAGCTCCATGCTGCTGCAGAAAGGCAGCATCAGCCCGCGACTGCAGCAGCAAACCCAAACGCATGCAGCAGCAAACACAACAACTGCAGCAGCAGACAAGAACTCATGTATATATATATATATATATATATATATATATATATATATATATATATATATATATATATATATAT
>NW_013567102.1:10101-10792 GCF_000499745.2 Eimeria mitis | reverse complement strand
GTGCTGCAGCAGCACACGCAGCAGCAGGAGGAGCAGCAACTGCAACAGCATTAGCTGCAAAGCCAGTTGCAGCACCAGCAGCAAAAGGAGCAGCAACCACAGCAGCAGCAGCAGCAGCAGCAGCAGCAGCACCTCGGATCTCTTGAGTGCGTCTTCATGCAGGGGCAGCAGCAACAGCAGCAGCATTAGCAGCAGCAGCAGCAACAACGGCAGCAGCAGCGGAACCAGGAATATCAGCAGCAGCAACAGCAACAGCAGCAGCTGCGGCAACAGCAACAGCAGCAGCAGCAGCAGCAGCAGCAGCAACAGGATCACCATCAGCAGCAGCAGCATCAAAAACAACAACGGCAACAGCAGCAACAGCAGCAGCAGCAGCAGCAGCAGCAGCAGCACCTTGGGTCCTTTGAGTGTGTCTTGGTGTAGCGGCAGCAGCAGCTGCACAGCAGCAGCAGTTTGCTGCTGATCGAAGGCCAGGTGACTTGCTGCATCAAGAGCAGCAAACCACCGCTCTCCCAGGTGTACAGACACCTGCTGCAGCTGCTGCTGCAGCATGCATGCTTCATTCAATAGAGATCCGTGTGTTGCTGCTGCTGCTGCTGCTGCTGCTGCTGCTGCACGCACCAGAGCTGCACTGCCCTCACTCTCTAGGCTCGTCAGCAGCGGGAACACAGTTAGCTGCGGCTCTGCAACA
>NW_013567102.1:3118-3328 GCF_000499745.2 Eimeria mitis | reverse complement strand
CAACAGCACTAGCAGCAGCAGCAAATGCCAGCAACTGCAGCAAAAGGAATACCAGCAACAGCAGCAGCAGTTGAGGCCAACGTCGCTGTGCTGCCTGCAGCAGCAACACCATCGACACACAAACCGCAGCAAATTCAGCGCAGCAACAGCTGTTGCTGCTGCTCCTGTTGCCGCTGCAACAGCAGCTGCTGCTGCTGCAGCTGCTGTTGC
>NW_013567102.1:2577-3018 GCF_000499745.2 Eimeria mitis | reverse complement strand
GCCAACGTCGCTGTGCTGCCTGCAGCAGCAACACCATCGACACACAAACCGCAGCAAATTCAGCGCAGCATCAGCTGTTGCTGCTGCTCCTGTTGCCGCTGCAGCAGCAGCTGCTGCTGCTGCAGCTGCTGTTGCTGCTGCTGCTGCTGCTGCTGCTGCTGCTGCTGCTGCTCACCGGAGTGAGCAAAGGAAGAAAAGACATCTCCTAGAGATCGCCGCCCCCCCCACATGCCGCTGCCGACTCTGCTGCAGTGCATGCCGCCAGTGCGGCGGATGTAGAGTTCGTGCTGCTGCTGCTGCTGCTGCTGCTGCTGCAGTTGCTGCTGCTGCTGCTGCTGCTGCAGCAGTGTCTGCTGCGCTGTAGTCAGAGCAACGTACACAGAATGCAGTATTGCTGACTCCTGCAGCTGCTGCTGCGACCTGCGGAGCTGTCTCCAAGAG
>NW_013567102.1:1297-1929 GCF_000499745.2 Eimeria mitis | reverse complement strand
TACCCGCAGCAGCTCCAGCACGCCGCTGCAGCAGCTGCTGTAGCTGCTGCTGCTGCTGCTGCTGCTGCTGTTGCTGCTGCTGCTGCTAACGGGGGTGCAGTGCAGCAGCACCAGCAGCAGCGGCAGCAAATCGCCGCGCATGCGTTGGCTGCTGCTGCAGCAGCAGCAGCGTATAAGAGAGACTGCATGCTCACACAGAGCACAGCAGCCAGCAAGCATTGCTCTCGTGCTGCAGCAGCAGCAGCAACAACCGCTGCTGCTGCTGCTGCTGCTGCTGCTGCTGCTGCAGTGTTCCTGTGGGGTTAAAATGTTGTGAGCCTTCTGATGCAGCAGCAGCAAACGGACGATGCGCGGCAGCAAAGCGTTTGGGGCTGCATGCAGCTGCAGCTGCTGCAGCAGATCCAGCAGCAGAAACGCTTCCTGCTGCGCTGCTGTTGGCAGCAGCACCAAGCTCTCTTGCTGCTGCTCTTTGCTGCTGCTGCCTAAGTCCACTCCGGTGCTGTAAGAAGCAAGAACTGCTGCTGCTGCTGCTGCACCTGCTGCTGCAGCAGCAGGCCGCGCCTGGAGGCTTCTGTCGCTGTCTTTTCGGAGTACGCCTGCAGCCGCAGCAGCAGCAGCAGCAGCTTCTGCTG
>NW_013567102.1:0-1197 GCF_000499745.2 Eimeria mitis | reverse complement strand
CGCCGCGCATGCGTTGGCTGCTGCTGCAGCAGCAGCAGCGTATAAGAGAGACTGCATGCTCACACAGAGCGCAGCAGCCAGCAAGCATTGCTCTCGTGCTGCAGCAGCAGCAGCAGCAACCGCTGCTGCTGCTGCTGCTGCTGCTGCTGCAGTGTTCCTGTGGGGTTAAAATGTTGTGAGCCTTCTGATGCAGCAGCAGCAAACGGACGATGCGCGGCAGCAAAGCGTTTGGGGCTGCATGCAGCTGCAGCTGCTGCAGCAGATCCAGCAGCAGAAACGCTTCCTGCTGCGCTGCTGTTGGCAGCAGCACCAAGCTCTCTTGCTGCTGCTCTTTGCTGCTGCTGCCTAAGTCCACTCCGGTGCTGTAAGAAGCAAGAACTGCTGCTGCTGCTGCTGCACCTGCTGCTGCAGCAGCAGGCCGCGCCTGGAGGCTTCTGTCGCTGTCTTTTCGGAGTACGCCTGCAGCAGCAACAGCAGCAGCAGCAGCAGCTTCTGCTGCTGCTGCTGCTGCTGCGGGAGCAGCAGCTGTTGAATGTTCTGATGTGCGGCGGCACCTTGACAGCGTCCCCTTGCTGCTGCTGCAGCTGCTGCTGCAGCTGCTGTTGCCGCTGCTGCTGCTGATGCTGCTGCTCCTGCTGCTCAGCTCCCCCCCCGGCAGCAGCTGCAGCAGCGGCTGCTTCGAGCTGCGCAGCTGTTGCTGCTGTGGTGGCGCAGCAGCAGCAGCAGATCCATGGGAACGTCTCCTCTGCTGCTGCTGCTGCTGTTGCTGCTGCTGCTGCTGCTGTTGCTGCTGCTGCTGCTGCTGCTGCTGTAGTGCGTTGCCGATCTCCACTGTAACAGCATCCAGCAGCAGCAGCAGCACGTCGCACAGCCGCGCTGCTCCTCCGTGCTGCTGCTGCTGCTGCTGCTGCTGCTGCTCAAACTGCACCTCCCACAGCAGCACATCTAGCAGCTGCAGCAGCTGCAGCCGTTGTGTCTGTGCTTGCTGCTGCTGCTGCAGTGACCCCTGCTGCAGCAGTTGCTGCTGCAGCAGCTGCTGCTGCAGCAGCTTTTCTAGGAGGACAGCTAGCGGCCCAAAGGAAGCAGACAGCAGCAGCAAGCAGCAGCGGGGCTGCTGCATGCAGCAAAGACACCGCAGCCATGCTGCAGCAGCATCAGCTGCAGCAGACACGTCAGCAACAGCAGCACTGCTTCTGC
>NW_013567101.1:1004-1295 GCF_000499745.2 Eimeria mitis | reverse complement strand
GGAATCTCAAGATGAAGGAAGCGACACAGAAAAGCGGATGAGGCGAATGTCTAGCGAGTGCTCCTCTCACCACGAGGAGAGCAGCGCAGCTGACGCTGCGTCTGCGCCCGACTGCTGCGCGGCAGAAGTTTCTGGGGGGGGGCCAGCCCCCCCAGAAGCGGCTGCTGCTGTGTGCGGGGATGCTGCTGCTGCTGCAGCAGCTGAGGCACAGTCCTTAGAAGAAGCACAGCAGCCAGGGACCTCCCCAGGCCCCACGGAGGATAGCAGCTCCGATCAGCCACAGCAGCAGCA
>NW_013567101.1:0-904 GCF_000499745.2 Eimeria mitis | reverse complement strand
CCGTTGCATGTCGATTTGCAGGCGATGGCTGCAGGCCGTCAACGGGCGCCTGCTGAGCCTGTTGGAGGTGATTGGATTCCTGCTGCTGCTGCTGCTGCTGCTGCTGCAGGCCCTGGTGTCGGCGAATGCCCCCCACAGCTGCATGCATTGCTTCCACCGCAGCTGCAGCAGCGCGTCATGCAGCAGATGGAGCAGCAACAGCGGCGACTTGGTGGCCTGCAGCTTGACAGTAGTACAGCGCAGTTGCTTGGCGTGGAGTCCTCTCCCTTCACAGCAGAACAGCTCGTGCAGCAGCAGCAGCAGCAGCAGCAACAGCAGCTGCTGATGCGCCTCTATGGGCCTACTTGCATGGCTCCCACAATCGACAGCGTGGGGCCCGGAGGCGGCAGGTTTGGCCCGCCTCCAGGCCTTGAAGCAATGGGCGGCCCGAAAAGGTTTGGCGGGAGCAGCAGCAGCAGCAGCAGCAGCAGCAGCAGCAGCAGCAGATATAACTTGAGTAGCGGTGCATTTGATGCCTCGGGCAATCTTCTAGAACAGCTAGGGGCTGCCGTTGGCTCTGCTGGTGTGCCTTATGCTGGGGTTCCACTCGCCGCATCGAGCAGCAGCAACAGCAGCAGCAGCAACAACAGCAGCTCTTGCTTTGCCTTTGCTGCTAGAGGGGATGACGATGAGGAGGCAGTGTTTGAGATTCCAGGAATTGAGGACTGCGTGCAGTGGCTCGCGACCCCCAGCACAGCTGCTGCCGCTGCAGCTGCAGCAGAAGACCAAACGCCAGCAGATCGGCTTCAGCAGCAGCAGCAGCAGCGGCAGCAGCAGGGGACCCTTCTGCCGAATGCAGAACGGCCGTCTCTGTTAAATGCAGGTAGTGGGCGGGAGCAAGTGCCTGTACCGCTCGACGGAAGCT
>NW_013567100.1:517-1385 GCF_000499745.2 Eimeria mitis | reverse complement strand
TGCTGCTGCTGCTGCTGCTCCTGCTGCTACTGCTGCTTCTGCTCCTGCAGCAGCAGCAGCAGCAGCAGCAGCAGCACTGCTTCTCAGGAGGTCAGCACAGGGGGCCCCCAGAGGGGCCCCCTTGGGGGGGCCCCCCACCTGCCTTGGGGGCCCCTTCTATTCTACCAGAGCAGCAGCAACGAAACCCCGTTTGCTGCTGCTGCTGCAGCAGCGCACCACCTGCTCCTGCAGCAGCAGCAGCAGCAGCAGCAGCAGCAGCAACAGCAGCAGCAAGAATACCTATACTAAATACACCTTTTCATCTTCTGCTTTTTATCACCAACTGGGGGCCCCCCGGGGGCCCTCTCCTCTCTTATGTTCCTCTCATCTCTGCCTGGGGGCCCCCTGGGGGCCCCCCAGGGGGGCCCCCAGGGGGGCCCCCTTGGGGGGTTTGCATGTAGGGGGCCCCCAGCATTTTTCTTTTTTTCTTTCTTCTCTGTCTCATCCTCCTTCTTCTTTTTCTTCTTTTTCTTTTTCTTCTTTTTCTTCTTACCAACCCCCTCACCAAAATAATAATAAAATCTCTCCGCTTGCATCAGGGGGCCCCCCTGGGGGCCCCCTTGGGGGCCCCCCCGGGGGGCCCACTGGGGAGCCGGCTGGGGGCCCCCACCCTGGGGGCCCCCCTGGGGGTCCCGCCGGGGAGCAATCTGGGGGGCCCCCCCCTGGGGGGCCCCCTGGGGGGCCCCCCGGGGAGCCGGCTTGGGGGCCCCCCACTGGGGGGCCCCCTCGGGGGCCCCCTCGTTTTGTAGGGGGCCCCTGGGGGCCCCCCCTTCCGCCTTGGATGGGGGGGGGCCCCCAGGATAGCAGCGGAGCAGAAGATGCAAGGAAA
>NW_013567100.1:0-417 GCF_000499745.2 Eimeria mitis | reverse complement strand
CCCCCTCGGGGGCCCCCTCGTTTTGTAGGGGGCCCCTGGGGGCCCCCCCTTCCGCCTTGGATGGGGGGGGCCCCCCATGATAGCAGCGGAGCAGAGGATGCAAGGAAGGCTGCTGTGGTTTGTGTTTGTTTGTTTTTTGGTTTATGTGGCGTTGCGTTTGCTGCTGTTCCTCTTTATGCTGCTTTCTGCAGCAGCACAGGGTACGGGGGGGCCCTTGGGGGCCCCCCGCATATAGATGAGGGGGCCCCTATACCTATTAGAGAAAGAAATAAAGAAAATAATGATGAAGGTCTGCTTTTTTATTTTTTTATTTTTTTTATTTGTTTTTGTCTGTGGTGTATTTGTTTTTATTTTATTTATTTATTTTTTTTTTTTTTTGGTTTTTGTTTATTAAGGTATTAATTGACTAATTTATTT
>NW_013567099.1:1242-1387 GCF_000499745.2 Eimeria mitis | reverse complement strand
CAGATGCGGCCCGATTGGATATGCGGACCAACGGGGGGTTCCTGCATGGGTAAATGTTGTTTTGTGAGGAAGCATTCCGTCGACGCCGCTATTGAGGCGACTGCATGCCGTTCCACTGAGTCCAGTACCTGAGTGTCTGGTCTTC
>NW_013567099.1:1071-1142 GCF_000499745.2 Eimeria mitis | reverse complement strand
AGTGTCCAGTACCTGAGTGTCTGGACTTCTTCTCAGGTGCGCGTTGATGCACGTTACGCGATAGCACAGGC
>NW_013567099.1:0-783 GCF_000499745.2 Eimeria mitis | reverse complement strand
TAGCGCGGTAGAGTAGCTACGGCGGGAGCGCTTTTGAATTTGCAGGGAGTGCGTTGGACTTGTCGGATAAAGCGGCGAGGCTGCCAACGTGCCTACCGCAACAGCCGGGAGGTGCAATGGGCTCCGAAGAACAGGGGTAACACTTTTCTAGCCCTGCGGTTGCATGGCAAGTCGCCAGCACTGTGGTTGGTGGCATTACGTTCCAGCAATGAAACGCACAACGGTATCCCAAATGCCATCGTTGTTTAAGCATTGGTAGCGACCAGATGCGGCCCGATTGGATATGCGGACCAACGGGGGGTTCCTGCATGGGTAAATGTTGTTTTGTGAGGAGGCAATCCGTCGATGCCGCTATTGAGGCGACTGCATGCCGCTCCACTGAGTGTCCAGTACCTGAGTGTCTGGACTTCTTCTCAGGTGCGCGTTGATGCACGTTACGCGATAGCACAGGTGCGTCGCGCATACAGCTGCATGCCAGGTGTAGGAACACGTCAAACCAGCGTAACGCGGTTCATTGACGACCTCTGAACCCCATCTCAACGCGGCTTCTCCAGCCGCGGACGACGCATGGGAAAATTCTCTGGCGGGCCTGTATGACACGTTGGGACGACGTTCAGATGGCCATGTCGTGTGTCATCCTAGGTGTATATGGTGTCCTGTAGTACTGCGGTGGGTTTGGCATTACGGTGACTGGAGGCACTCTTGAGGGTGAGAGTGGAATTTATTATGTGGTGAACAATGATTTATTCCTGTTTGGTTGTGGAGTTGTACCGAGCGTGTATC
>NW_013567098.1:889-1387 GCF_000499745.2 Eimeria mitis | reverse complement strand
GTTTCCAACTGTCATGCAGATTTGGGCAGGCAGGCACTAATGAAGAGCGTTACAACTCAAGTAACTCACAGTTTCTTGAATCCCTATATGAATTGTTATTCCACTAGAGCGACTAGTCGGCCGATATTCGACGTGGTATGTCTCTGCAGGGTGTTCAAACCACTCACAACAGAAAAATGACAGCAACGAAGTGTAAGCTGGAAGCATGTATCACCGGAGCACACATATGTACACGACACGAACTGTTGTCAACTGGATGCATGATCAGGCGCGCCACTGTATTTTTGAAATCGTGTTGGGTTCTTAGTGTATTACTGCTGTATGGGCCCTTGTGAAGATGGTAAAGGAAATTGAGGAGACGCTGCGCGTGTTCCAATGCTTTTTCCAGTGATGGGTGTCCCTGCAATACGAAGAACAAACTGGCACCAACGGTTGTCTGTGAAATGCCAGCATTCGCCCTCCTATACACCTAATCAACAATTCTATACATTAAAGTGC
>NW_013567098.1:0-789 GCF_000499745.2 Eimeria mitis | reverse complement strand
CTACGCTTCGAAATGCTGCTTGGTCGGGAAGCTGGGCCGTAAGTCGTATCACACACGTACTTCCTCAAGCTGTGGAAAGACATGATATTGGTTGGCGTGGAGATAATGCGCAGACGTGAGGTCTCCAATGGGTACAGAAGTTTGGTGTTTAACTCGGCGCCCTGCACCACGTCGATCGCCTTCTTGATCTGCAGTGCCACCTGGGCCAGCACCAGATGTGGAGGGTCCTGAATCAGGCAATCCTTGCATTTCATAGGCTTCCGAAGGTGCTCCCTGTTGGGTACGTGGAGATCTTGACCTCCAAAACCTCGACCAGGCTGACCTCCGCCTTCGGAGACCACTTCCTCCCACTCCGCTCCCTTCGCCGCAGGTGGCTTCCCCTTCATCGGGATCCTGTACACAATGCACCAAATGCAGCGCGCAGCATGGACATGTCAGATCCCCATAATAGACAAAGCAACATTGCATCTACCAGGCGTAAAATCCAAAGACTTACACCCTGCAGCAAGGGCTGCCGTGCGCCATCATCCCAGTCGCCACCTCCTTCCGCCAATACCCTTGCAGAGGCCCTCCTGTTGATTGATAGTTCCACTGTGCATTTCATAACAAGGAAAACCAGGGCAGTTGCAAAAGCCACCCACAAGGCTGTTCGCCAAGTGGCGTTTTGGCCGCGCAGTCGTCGACTGTATGAATCCCTTTGAACAGCATTTTCGGTCTGTGAAGGTTCATCTGCCTGAAAAGGTCCTGCATCAAATGATTTGAAATCAATCGCTTTTGCTTCCATTGTCC
>NW_013567097.1:735-1387 GCF_000499745.2 Eimeria mitis | reverse complement strand
ATATATATATATATATATATATATATATATATATATATATATATATATATATATGTGTGTGTGTATATATGTACATATATAGGGAATGCTGCTGCAGTGCTGCAGTGCTGCTGCTGCTGCAGTGCTGTTGTTGGTGGTGCTTCTGCTGGTGGTGGTATTGCTGTTGCTGCTGTTGCTCGTGCTGCTGCTGTTGCTGCTGCTGCTGTTGCTGCTGCTGCTGCTGCTGCTCCTTTGCTGCTTGTGTTGCGCCTGCTGCTGCTGCTACGACTGCTGCTCTTGCTGCTAGCCTTTTGCTTTTTTTTTCGTGTGATGGGCCTCACATTGCTGCTTCTCCTGCTTCTGCTGCTGCTGCTGCTGCTGCTGCTGCTGCTGCTGCTGCTGCTGCTGCTGCAGTGGGGAGCTGCATATGAACGGCCTGCGGCGGGTGGAGACAGACGATACCCAAGCAGTCCCCGCCCTGCCCCCAGGAGGTCTCGTCATTGACGTACGTTTCCCGCTGCTGCTGCTGCTGTTGTTGCTGCTGCTGCTGCTGCTGCTGCTGCTGCTGCTGCTGCTCCCGCTGCTGCCGTTACTTTTGCTGCTGCTGCCCCCTCTTCTGCAGTGATTGTTGTTGCTGCTGCTTCTGTCGTTGTTGCTGCTGCTTTTGCTCCTG
>NW_013567097.1:474-635 GCF_000499745.2 Eimeria mitis | reverse complement strand
TGCTGCTGCTGCTGTTGCTGCTGCTGCTGCTGCTGCTGTTGCTGCTGCTGCTGCTGCTGCTGCTGCTGTTACTGTTGCTGCTGCTGCCTACTCTTCTGCAGTGATTGTTGTTGCTGCTTCTGTCGTTGTTGCTGCTGCTTTTGCTGCTGCTGCTGCTGCTC
>NW_013567097.1:0-409 GCF_000499745.2 Eimeria mitis | reverse complement strand
AGCAAAACATAATTTCTAGCAGCAGCAGCAGCAGCAGCAGCAGCAACAGTAGCAGCAGCAGCTGCAGCAGCAGCAACAGCAGCACAAGCTGCAGTAGCAGCAGCAGCACTTCAGGCCTACAAGGGCCCCTCTTGGGGGCCCCTGGGGCCCCCTGCAGCGCCAAGTCTCCGCAGGTTTTAAACTGTACCCTATGGGGGGCCCCATGGGCCTCGCTTGGCCCCCTGGGGGCCCCCGTAGGGGGCCCCCCCAAGGGGGCCCCCCAAGGGGGCCCCCCCCCTAGGGGGCCCCCCGAGGGGGCCCCTCTTGAATAGAATAATCTGTTAATAATGACTTGTCTATTAATAATACTTTATTATTTTTATATTATAATGTGTATATATATATGTATATATATATATATATATATATA
>NW_013567096.1:1213-1298 GCF_000499745.2 Eimeria mitis | reverse complement strand
GTGATTCCAACTTCCATGGGGCTGGATGACTTGTAACCAAGCACCCAGACCCCAGGAAGCAGCTTTTTTTTTTTTCTTATTTTTC
>NW_013567096.1:0-1052 GCF_000499745.2 Eimeria mitis | reverse complement strand
GCAAGCTCGTTCAGGCGGTGCCGTGGCACCATCGCAGCCGCGAGCCAGCCGCCGCATCACGACTCGCCATCTGAGTCAGATGCGGCGACTGGCATGCTGCTTCCCCCCTCCCCTTTCTCTTTGCCTTGACACCTTTACATATTCGACCCTTTCCACCCAGTTTTCCCTTGCTTCCTCGCAGGAACGGGCACCGGTGTGGAGAACAGCAGCAGCAGCAGCAGCAGCAGCAGCGGCAGCAGCAGCAGCAACAGCAGCAATCTATCACGTTTCACATGACCATCTGCGCACGAGGACGTGCGCTTTTCGCTGACGGGGGGGCAGATGTAACATGAGTTAGCGCAGAGTTAGCTCAGGAGCCTATCGACAGTCTTGGCATGCTGCGCGTAAGCGCCTGCAAACGTTATACAAGTTCGTTACGAGGCAAAGCATGCAGCAAAGGAAGCTTCCCTGAAGCTTCCTTTAGTCCACGCGTGGGGCTGGCTAGCTCTGCTAGCCGCAGCGGGGTGCGCTGCAACCCCATTTCGGGCTGCCTCCTCCCCGCAACACCCTGGCCCTGGGCTCAACGCCCAGGATGCCTAGGTACCGCGGAAGGAGGTCAGCTGCTTTTGGAAAATTCTTGCTTTAAGTCTTTGCCTTCATTGCGGCTCGTCTCTGGTCAGGTCAAGGCCAGAGAACTAGCGTTACACTTGTAGTGCTAGCGCACTACAACTTCCCCCTTCGGACAAAGATTTAAGTCCCTCTTATTATCTCTAATTTACTTAGCTCCAGTACCCCAGCTCCGTCCTGTACTAAGTCGCCCTTCCCCAGCTTATAACCTATGCTATCTCATCCGCCTTCCTACTACTCTACCCTATCACTCTCCCCTTCTCCTGTAGCAAACTTAAACTGCACGTAATCGAGTGGTGCAATTATGCACCACTCGTCCCCCCCCCTTTTTAAACCCGACTTACTACCAATTGCACAGACCGAAAGAATAGACGCACACAACCAACTAAGCCATGCGATTCTCCTGAGCAGACCTTACTTTATTATAATAACGGCGCCAAGCCCTA
>NW_013567095.1:1089-1388 GCF_000499745.2 Eimeria mitis | reverse complement strand
TGTATATATATATATATATATATATATATTTATTTATTTATTTATTTATGTGTGTCTGTGTGTGTGTGCAGCCTGGTGTTAGTTGGGTGTCTCTGTTGCTGCATTCATTTTCTAAGAGTTACTGCCGTTTGCTGCTGTGCTGCCTGCAGCAGCAGCAGCAGCAAGGCTTTGCATGCGTTCCGGGCTCAGCTCCTGCTGCTGCTGCTGCTGCTGCTGCAGCAGCAGCAGCAGCAGGTTCCTCCTCTGGAAGGAGGGGGACACTCACCCCACAGTCAGCCCCGGGGATCGGGCGATCCCAC
>NW_013567095.1:291-989 GCF_000499745.2 Eimeria mitis | reverse complement strand
TCCTCTGGAAGGAGGGGGACACTCACCCCACAGTCAGCCCCGGGGATCGGGCGATCCCACCTGCTGCTGCAGCAGCAGCAGCAGCAGCAGCAGCAGCAGCAAATGCTGCAGCGTATCGCGTGGCTGCGTGCAGTGGTAGCAGACTTGGGGTGTCTCCGTCGCCTTGCGGAGACACTTGGTGTCTCTGACGAGGAGACAGGTGAAGGAGCAGCAGCAGCAGCTGCTGCTGCTGCTGCTGCTGCTGCTCCTGCTGCTCCTGCTGCTGCTGCTGCTGCTTCTGGCGGCTCGCTTGGCTTTGCTTGCATGCATGCAGCCTTTAAACGCATGCTAGAGGCCTCAACTGCTGCAGCAGCAGCAGCACGTGCTGCAGCAGCAACAGGTGCTGCTGCAGCAGATCATCATACACCCCAAAAGGAGACACTGCAGCAGCAGCAGCAGCAGCAGCAGCTGCAGCAGCAGCTGCAGCAGCAGCTTGCGGTGTCTCCTGCTGCGGGTCCTGCTGCTGAGGTGATTCGTGCTGCAGCTAAAATATTTTTATCGAATCAATAAAGACAATATAAATAAATAATAAATTAAATAAAATTAAATAAAATAAAATAAAATAAAATAAAATAAAATAAAATAAAATATACAACTGCTGCACATAGACAGACACCTTGGGGTGTATAGGCAGCTCTCAGGTGTCTCCGATCTCAAAA
>NW_013567095.1:0-231 GCF_000499745.2 Eimeria mitis | reverse complement strand
AAAAAAAAAAAAAAAAAAAAAAAAAAAAAAAAAAGAAAAAGAAAAGAAAAAAAGAAAAAAAAAGAAACAAAAAGAAAAAAAAAAAGAAAGAGGAGACTCCTTTGTTTTTTTTTGTTTTTACATTTACGCATACAAATTTTTCTTTTTTATTTTTTTGGTTTTCTGTCGCTTAAGTACAGCGTGCTACTGCAGTATATATATATATATATATATATATATATATATATATAT
>NW_013567094.1:1034-1299 GCF_000499745.2 Eimeria mitis | reverse complement strand
ACGAAAATGTATTTGACATTTTCCGCTTCTGTTTGAATTTTCAGAAAAAGACCCATTTTTTCGCACAGCTGACAGAAGCTGGAGAGCAGAAATATCGCCTAGCTGTGGAGAAAGCCCTTGAAGCTGGACTTAAGTGAGTGCATCTTTACTCTCCGCAGCACAACACCAACACGCAAGCAAGTAGGTAGCGTAATTGCACAAGGCATTAAACTAGTGCATACAAAATCAAAGGAGGCAAAAGACTACGGCACAGAGATGTCATGCT
>NW_013567094.1:818-989 GCF_000499745.2 Eimeria mitis | reverse complement strand
CATAGCCGCCATACTCTCATACACCTCGTGCCCGGCACAGACCCGCTTCATCTTCATCATCGCTGATCCAATTGATTTAAATGCTGATTCTGCATGGTATTGTTATGTCAACTGCTGCTCTTCTCTCAGTGAGCTGAAGTCGTACCCTGAAGATGACGAGAAGTGGAGGGA
>NW_013567094.1:615-711 GCF_000499745.2 Eimeria mitis | reverse complement strand
TCTTTTTTGTCAGATGGATCCTGCAGCGGTGAAAGACAAGGCTCCCTTCGAGTAAGTGTTGAGTGAGGGGGCTAAATCAGGGAGAGGGCTGGATAT
>NW_013567094.1:0-550 GCF_000499745.2 Eimeria mitis | reverse complement strand
TTTTGCGTTGCAGCAAGGAGTATTACGAAGCGCTCATTGAACGAAAAACACCATTGACACAAATGACTGAGGAGGACCTCAAAGCACCTGTCCAGGGCGCTGCAGCTGCTGCCGTACCCTCCCTTCTTGTAGCAGGCTTAACTGCTATAGTAGCATTTGCCTCTGCATAGAGAAGCTAGACAGTGAGCTAGCCTCAGATTGTTAAGTTCATTGTCGAGTTTCGCTTGACAATTGAACATAGGGAGCTTGCGGTTTGATTTCTGCACGTTAATTAAAAGAGCAGCTGATTTCCCCTGCTGTTCTGTACCTTAGCTTCGCCGCGCCCACCACCCCGTGGCAGCGGCATCGCATTCAACGGATTCTCATAATCCCCGTTGAAAACAGCGTTTATTAATTTAAAAACAATGGACAACTATTGAGTATCATTGTTTGAGTGGAGTTTTGAGAGAATACGTCGTTACAGAAGGCGATAGCATAGGGGTTTGTTACTTACAAAGAGATTACGACACGACACCGTAGTGTCGGAGCCTCTAGACGATCGTAGGTTAAT
>NW_013567093.1:12885-13008 GCF_000499745.2 Eimeria mitis | reverse complement strand
TATATTAGTTATAAATATAATTAATATATAATATTAACACTTTTTAATATTTATTTCTTTGTTTCTATTAGCCACAATAACAACAATAAAAATAAAAATAAAAATAAATAAACTTTTCATTTG
>NW_013567093.1:11787-12785 GCF_000499745.2 Eimeria mitis | reverse complement strand
AAAAAAAAAAAAAAAAAAAAAAAAAAAAAAAAAAAAAAAAAAAAAAAAAAAAAAAAAAACTTGAGGAGAGCTGCACATACACCTGAACGCTGTTTATCTCAACCCACTTGAAAAAAATAAAAAATTTATTTTTATATTTTGTTTATATTAGTTATAAATATAATTAATATATAATATTAACACTTTTTAATATTTATTTCTTTGTTTCTATTAACCACAATAACAACAATAAAAATAAAAATAAAAATAAATAAACTTTTCATTTGTTTATTTATTTATAATAAATAAATAAATAAATAAACAAATAAATAAATAAAAAAATAAGTATAACTCACCATGTCTTTGATAGTAAGAATCCGAATAAACTTATATCCCATTATATTAACCACAACACCACCAATAAAAATAAAAATAAATAAGCTTTTTATTTATTTATTTATTTATTTATAATAAATAAATAAATAAACAAAGTAAAATAAATAAATAAATAAGTATAACTCACCGTGTCTTTGATAGTAAGAATCCGAATAAACTTATATCCCATAACATTAACCACACTAACAACAATAAAAATGAAATAAACATAAATATAAATATAAATATAGCTTTTCTATTTATATATTTATTTATAATAAATAAACAAATAAATAAATAAATATAAATAAGTATAACTCACCATGTCTTTGATAGTAAGAATCCGAATAAACTTATATCCCATTCTATTAACCTTAACGAGCTTAACTCCACTCTCATAAGCTTTTTGTATTTCTTTAAACCATTGATATAAATTGTTGCCAACAAACTCTCGCTGCAGAGAATTCAGAGCTGCATTCATTCAATTAAAATACACAAAAAAAAATAAATAAATACACAAAAAAAAAGAAAAAAAAAGAAAAAAAAAGAGATGTTTTGTTGTTTATATTTGGATATATATGATTTATTATGCTGCAGTGCACTCAATTAAAATACACAAAAATATAAACTAATATACACAAAAA
>NW_013567093.1:7449-11746 GCF_000499745.2 Eimeria mitis | reverse complement strand
ATATATATATATATATATATATATATATATATATATATATATATATATATATATGTGTGTGTGTGTGTTTGTGTGTGTGTGTATACATTGAACAAATATTATTATGTAAAGAGGAATTAAATTAAAATAAACTAAAAACAAATACAAAGATAAACAACGAAAGAAAAAAGAAGAATGAAAATGTTATTTGATAAGAAAACAAATTATATGATGCTGAAATAAATTAAAATAAAAAACAAAAAAAAAAGACAAAGACAAAGACAGAGAAGTGGAGTTGTAACAAAAAGAAATAAATATATGAGGAGATATTATATTGATGTATTTATAAATAAGAAAACAAAAAATATAATAATAAAAAAAAAGTAAAGACAAAACAAAGACATAAAGATATAATAAAAAGACAATGAAAATACAAAAGAGAAAAAAAGAATGAATTATTTTTTTGTTTTTTCTTCATTTCTTTGCTTTATATTTAGAGACGAGAAGCAACAAAATGCATGCAAAAGAAAAAAAACAAACATACAGCAGTATAAAAACCATAAAACAAAAACATAATACAACAACAACATAAATATAACAAGAATACGAAAATAATAATAAAAAAAAAAAAAAAAAAAAAAAAAAAAANAAAAAAAAAAAAAAAAAAAAAAAAAAAAAAAAAAAAAAAAAAAAAAAAAAAAAAAAAAAAAAAAAAAGTTATACTTTTCATGTCTTCTTCATCGAACTCAACATCGCTATCTTCTTCTTCACTGGATTTATGTTGTAGTTGTTCTTCTTCTTCTTCAGTTTTATTTTGTTCTGAATCTGATGAAGTTTTTTTTTCTTGTTCTTCTATAATCATTTCTAATTCATTGAGTCTATCTTGGTCTGTAATACCTTCAGGTGTAACTACATCATCAGAAAGCTCAGCTGTTTCTTGATTTATTTCCTCCATTTCATTCAGAAGATGTTCGTGGTCTTGTTTATCTTCTTTATACATTAATTTCATAAAAGCAGCAGCATCTATCTTTCCCGGTAGCTTGCTGCTTGTATCCTCCCATGCTTCATCACCTGAATCCTCGTTTTCTTTTACTTTTCCATACAGTTGTTTTATACGCTGTACATGTTCTCTATCAGGTAATACTTGATATTTCTGAGCCAATTTAAATACAGAATTTCGTGCATCTGCTCTCTTACCTGTTCTTGCTTCAGCTACAAAGTGTATTGCTCTTTCATCTATAACCACTCTCTGCTTTTGTAAAGCTGCAAACAACTCAGCACCCTTTCCCTGCTGTACAGAACGACGTTTAAAACTCCTGAATTTCTTCAATGAAGACTTCAGTGGCTGCTGCTGCGACTTTGGCGGAGAGCTGAACAGCTCATCGTAGGTTGATAGACGGATTGAATCCTTTTTTGAAGCCATCCTCGGAGATCACGCGAAGAAAAACACAGAAATTCAAAAAAAAAATAAAAATACACAAACAATGAAGCCGAAACAAACAGCTGAACAAAACAAATATCTCACACACGACCCGACCAGCGTGCCGGACCAGAGAAAGGAAAGCGCTGCGGATCAGAGCTCGCGTGGTGGAAAGCTGAGATTTTTTGACACAAAGGGGGAAAACAAGAAGAAATAAAACAGAAAAATACATATATTTATCAATATATTCTGTAGATTCTATGAAGAAAGCTCTTCTGTTCCACTGGCTGCCGCGCCGCCGCAGTTCAACTTCTGCGAGGTGTACATGCAGCTTCCGCTGGTGTGTTTTCGCGGAAAGGTAGCTTTTCGGAGTTTTTTTTCTCTTTTAAACCATCAGAAATGTTTTAAATATAACTCTATTCTTGAAACTCTAGAGCAATTGCCTCACTCCTTCACCGGCGGGTCTGGCGTGCTGCTGCATCGACATGTTTGGCGGTTCCCCCTCCACTGATCCGTTGAGCGATCCATGAAAAAAAAATAATTTTTTTGGTTTTTTTTCATCATTTTACATTTGAAAAATCCCAGTTGCGTCTTTGTATTCAGTTTTTTTTCGGCTCACACAGCCGCCAGCTGCACCGCCACCCCACGGTTTCTGCCGTTCTTGAATAAGTTGTTTCTGCCTTTTATTGAATCCCCCACATCCTAGAAATAAATGAAAATGCAGAAAATTAATTTTTTTAATTCAGTATACAACCAGCGCCGAGAGGTCCACTGGTCACGGCACTCCATCCCCACCGCCTGTGGCTGCATTGGCGGGTTTCTTTCTTTTTCTGTGTTTGTTATTTCGAGTGTATAGACGCTAAATAGATGAAAGTTTATTTCTTCTTCGACCTGAAACGACTCAATTCATCTTTTTTCACTTCATATGAGTTCAGTTGTCAGTTTTTTTTTTTTTTTTTTTTTTTTTTTTTTTTTTTTTTTTTTTTTTTTTTCCTTCTGTCTAGAGCATGTTAGGTTTAGCATGTTTTTTGTGCTGCATATATATATAATTATACAAAATGAAGGTGTTTTAGCTCCTTTGCTGCTGCATGCAGTCAGTGCATGCAAACGTAGTGCTGGGTTTATAGAGAAAACAGCTGAGACGCTGCTGCTGTAAAAAGACAACACCGAAAACAACAACTCCTTGCATGCAGGGCTCAGCTCACCATCTGCCTACTGCTGCTGCTGCTGCTGCTAGTGCTGCTGCTGCTGCTGCTGCTGCTAGTCTTGCTGCTGCTGCTAGTGCTGCTGCTTCTGCTGCTGCTGCTAATGTTACTGCTACGGCTTCTACTACTGCTGCTGCTGCTACTGCTGCTACTGCTGCTGCTACAGCCACTGCTGCTGCTGCTACAGCCACTGCTGCAGCAGCTGCTGCTGCTACTGCTGCTGCTGCTGCTGCTGCTGCTGCTGCTGCTGCTGCGTAGGGTCCTTTCGAATACCTTAAAGGAAAACATATTGGCATATTAGTTTTCTCTGCCTCTATAAATTTTGCATGCAGACGCACAGTGCATGCGTTCTGCAGCAACTGAAACGCCCCGCAGCTGCATGCATGCGGGATGCTGGCTCTTCCTTCTTTTTAAGTTTAAACGCATGCATGCATGCATGCATGCATGTATGTATATATGTATGTATATATGTATGCATGCATGCATGCATGCATGCTTGTATGTATGTATATATGTATATATATATGCATGCATGCATGCATGCATGCAGGTTTGTATGTATGTACATATGCATGTATGTATATGTGTATGTATGTATGTATGTATATATATATGTATGCATAAATGTATGTATGTATGTATATATGTATGTATGTTTGTATGTATGTATGTTTGTATGTATCTATGTATGCATGCATGCATGCATGCAGTAGTACTGCATGCATGCAGCTGTGCTATATGCATGCATTTATATTGCATGCAACGGAACTGAAATTATTTTATTTTTTGATTTTTCTGTCTCTATACTTTTTGTGTTTATGGGGTGTACGTACACCTGGTGCTTATCTGCTGCCTTAGCAGGTTTCCTGCTGCTGCTGCTGCTGCTGCTGCTGCAGCAGCTGCTGCTGCTGCAACTGTCCCCTTATAAGCCCCTGCTGCTGTAACGATAAATATCTTACTTGCTCTCTTCTCCTGCTTCTGCTGCTGCTGCTGCTGCTGTTGCTGCTGCTTCTGCTGCTGCTGCTGCTGCTGGGTTTGTTTATATTATTTATTACAACATGAAAGCAACAGCTGCTGCGAGACAAAGAACAGAAAGAAGAGGAGCAGCAGCATCTGTTGCGCTGCTGCTGCCTTCTGCTGCTGCTGCTTCTGGTGCTTCTGCTGCTGCTGCTTCCTCTTCCTCGTCAGACTCCGTCTCCCTGTGTTGCATGCAATACAACAAAATTATATATTTTATATATTTTATATATTTATTTTTATATCTATTTATTTATATATAGAGTATATATATATATATATATATATACATATATATAGCAGCAACATAAACAGCAGTAGAAGCAGCACTAGCAAGGGGAGCAGCAAAAGCAGCAGCAGCAGCAGCAGCAACAAGAACAAAGAGAGCAGCAGCAGCAGCAACAGCAGCAGCAGCACCAAGAGCAGCAGCAACAGCATCATCGGGAGAGGCAAAAGCAGCAGCAGCAGCAGCAAAAGCAGCAGCAGCAGCAGCAAAAACATCATCACCACCACCACCAGTAAGAGCAACAAATTAAAAAAATAAACAAACAAATTAAACAGACAAAATAAGATATATAGAACAAAACAAAACAAACAAAACAAAACAAAAAACAAAACAAAAAAAAACAAAACAAAACAAAAAACAAACCAAAACAAAAAACAAACCAAAAAAAAA
>NW_013567093.1:5635-7425 GCF_000499745.2 Eimeria mitis | reverse complement strand
AAAAAAAAAAAAAAAAAAAAAAAAAAAAAAAAAAAAAAAAAAAAACTTACTCGCATACTTTACATGGCGTGGTGAATGCATGTGGGTCTGCTTCTATATTATAAACTTTTGGTATTTGTTTAGCTACAGCAGAACATTTATTATTAAATTTATAATTAGAATGAAGACAGAATAGTTTCGTTGCTTTCTTGCATGCGTTGCTGCTGTTGCTGCTGCTGCTGTTTATATATTTTATTTCACACTGCATGATAGGGCATCTACAGTGACAAGCAGCAAGAACACCAGCTAGTGCTGCTGCTTCTTTTTCTGTATATTTATCTTTATAATATTTATCTATTAAGGATAAATAATTTATACTTTCGGTGTCTATACACCCGAATGCAGGGCATGCATCTTCATTTGAGAAATATGCTGTTAGTGCTGCTAGTTCTTCTGCTGTGCATTGCCCTTGACGTGGGTCTGCTGCTGCTGCTGCTGCTGCTGCTTCTGCTGCTGCTGCTGCTGCTGCTTGCTCCGCTTCATGCTGCTGTTGCTGCTGCTGCTGCGGCTCTTGCTGCAGAGAAGAAGAAGGCTCCTCAGCAGCTGCAGCAGCTTCGTGGGGTCCATGGGTATCTGCATCTTCTTCCTCGTGCTGCTGCTGCTGCTGCTGCTGCTGCTGCTGCTGCTGCTGCTGCTCGTGCTGCAGTTCATCATGGGCTGAGTGAACCTCGTCCTCCTCTGGATGGTGCTCTGTGTCTTCGTCTCCACTGTGCTGCTGCTGCTGCTGCTGCTGCTGCTGCTGCTGCTGCTGCTGCTCGGGTCCCTGCTGGCCGTATACGTTGTCTTCGTCGTGTGCTGCTGCTGCTTCTTCTTCTTGAGCATAAGCAGGGTCATCTTGCTGCTGCTGCTGCCTCACCCCTTCGTGCTGCTGCTGCTGCTGCTGCTGCTGCATCCCCTCATAGTGGCTGGGGTAGTCAAACATGTGCTGCTCGTCTTCATGATCCTCTTCTTCTATGTACTGCTGCTGCTTCTGCTGCTGCTGCTGCTGCTGCTGCTGCTGCTGCTGCTGCTGATCGAAGGGGTGATCCTGCTGCCCTTCCGGCATGTAGTAGTGGCCCTCCATATCTTCTGGGTGGTGGTGTTCCTCTCCTTCATATTGCTGCTGCTGCTGCTGCTGCTGCTGCTGCTGCTGCTGCGGCTGCTCGTGATAGTCCTCATAGTAACGGTGATGCTCATCGTCGGAATAGCTTGGGGGCTCCTGCTGCTGCTGCAGGTGCTCTGTGTCTGCTGCAGCTCCCGGTGTATGTACAGCTGCTGCTGCTGCTGCAGGGTCTGCTGCTGCTGCTGCTGCTGTTGCTGCTGTTTCGTGTTCTGCTGCTGCACTCAAATAGCCACTGCTTGGGGTTGTCTCCTCATGCTGCGGGGCCCCTTCATCGTATACACCCTCGACAGGCTCATGCTGCTCTGTTGCTGCTGCTGCTGCTGCTGCTGCTGCAGCAAGCAGGCAGCTACTGCTGTGCTGCTGCTGCGGTGACTCATGCAGCAGCAAAGCCGCCAGCGCAGCAGCAGCAAGCAGCACCCGCGGCATGCTGAGGACCAGAAGAACTGAAATATTATATAAAATACAAAACCTGTAATATTAAAAAGCAGAAAAAAAAACAGCAGCAGCAGCAGCAGCAGCAGCAGCAGCAAACTGCAGCACAGACACAACGATAGCTGCTGCGGCAGGGGGGAGAGCAGCAGCAGCAGCAGCAGCAGCACAGGTCAGGGGCCGTTGCTCAGCAGCAAAAGAAGAGATAAGGAGCATAAAT
>NW_013567093.1:5464-5535 GCF_000499745.2 Eimeria mitis | reverse complement strand
CTGCTGCTGTTGCTGCTGTTTCGTGTTCTGCTGCTGCACTCAAATAGCCACTGCTTGGGGTTGTCTCCTCG
>NW_013567093.1:4073-5364 GCF_000499745.2 Eimeria mitis | reverse complement strand
TAAAATACAAAACCTGTAATATTAAAAAGCAGAAAAAAAAACAGCAGCAGCAGCAGCAGCAGCAGCAGCAACAAACTGCAGCGCAGACACAACGATAGCTGCTGCGGCAGGGGGGAGAGCAGCAGCAGCAGCAGCAGCAGCAGCACAGGTCAGGGGCTGTTGCTCAGCAGCAAAAGAAGAGATAAGGAGCATAAACAAAATAAAAAGGGTTTAATAACCCTTTTATTTATAAATTATATTTATTTATTTCATAAAAAAAGAAACACAGTAAAAATAACACACATATACACACCCCCTGCTGCAGCGGTCCGGTGCAGCAGGCGGTCGGCGGTGGGCAGCAGAGACGGAGTGACCCGCCTTGCTGCTGCTGCTGCTGCTGCTGCTGCTGCTGCTGCTGCTGCTGTTGCTGCTGCTGCTGCTAAGTTTCTATAAAGCCTATTGAAATTCTCAACCAGAAAAAACTAACAACTGCTGCTGCAGCTCCTCAGCACGCTAACACAGCCAAGCCTACCCTCGGTTTGCTGTCTGCTGCTGCTGCTGCTGCTGCTGCTGCTGCTGCTAGCAGCAGCAGCAGCAGCAGCAGCAACACTCCTTCGACCCCTGCAGCGCAAGTCTTTTGAAATTAAATATTAACAATGAATTTATAGTGCTCCCGTTCCACCTGTGAATCGCTTGGAAGCTGCTGCTGCTGCTGCTGCTGCTGTTGCTGCTGCTGTTGCTGCTGCTGCTGTTCGGGCTGCTGCTGCTGCTGCTGCTGCTGTGCTTGCAGCGCCTGTCAGCACTGAAACCATTGGCTGTGCCCCTCCCCCCTTCATATCCAAAACAACGGAGGCGAAAGCTCACTGTGGGGTCGGCAGCAGCAGCAGCAGCAGCAAGTGCAGCAGCAGCAGCAGCAGCAAGTGCAGCAGCAAGTGCAGCAGCAGCAAGTGCAGCAGCAGCTAGGGCAACAGAAGTAACCGCAGCAGCAAAGAGTACAGCAGTAGCAGCAATAGGAGCGCCAGTTGGCACTGTGCTGCCTGCATCCAGGCCATTCAGCTGCAGCAGCAGCAGCAACAGCTGCAGCAGCAGCAGCAGCAGCAGCAACAGCAGAGAAGACCGACTGGAGCAGCAATAGAAGAACAGACAGAAGGAGGCAGCCACCCACATACCCAAAAAAACGAATACAAAAACAAAAACAAAACAAACAAAAAACAAACAAAAAACAAACAAAAAAAAAGAAACAAACAAATAAACAAAGAACAGAGACAAAAGAAAGAGAACGCCAACACAGAAAAACAAATTCATATTGTCT
>NW_013567093.1:3786-3973 GCF_000499745.2 Eimeria mitis | reverse complement strand
AGCAATAGAAGAACAGACAGAAGGAGGCAGCCACCCACATACCCAAAAAAACGAATACAAAAACAAAAAAAAACAAAACAAACAAAAAACAAACAAAAAACAAAAAAAAAGAAACAAACAAATAAACAAAGAACAGAAAGACAAAAGAAAGATAACGCCCACACAGAAAAACAAATTCATATTGTCC
>NW_013567093.1:3227-3686 GCF_000499745.2 Eimeria mitis | reverse complement strand
AGCAATAGAAGAACAGACAGAAGGAGGCAGCCACCCACATACCCAAAAAAACGAATACAAAAACAAAAAACAAAACAACCAAAAAACAAACAAAAAAGAAACAAACAAAAAAATAAAAAAGAAACAAACAAATAAACAAAGAACAGAAAGACAAAAGAAAGAGAACGCCCACACAGAAAAACAAATTCATATTGTCCTTGTCTTCTACTGCCCCTATATAGGGAAGCTAACCAGCTAGCTAGCTAGCTAGCTAGCCAGATAGATAGATAGATGGCTAGCTATCTAGCCAGATGGCTAGCTAGATAGCTAGCTAGCTAGATGGCTAGCTAGCTAGCTAGCTAGCTAGCTAGCTAACCCACTGACACTCGCAGTGACTGAAAGGCCACATGATTGACTGGCCAGTCACCTAGATAGCCATTGTGCTAGCTAGCTAGCCAGCTAGCTAGCTAGCCGGCCATA
>NW_013567093.1:2769-3127 GCF_000499745.2 Eimeria mitis | reverse complement strand
GTGCTAGCTAGCTAGCCAGCTAGCTAGCTAGCCGGCCATATAGCTAGCTAGCTATCTAGCTAGCTAGCTAGCTATCTAGCTAGCCAGTGAGACAACTAGCTAGCTAGCTAGCTAGCGGGCTAGCTAGATAGCTAGCTAGCTATATGACTAGCTAGCGAACAAGATGGCGAGCTATCTAGCTAGCCAGCAAGCATCTGCTCCTCTTAAAGCTCCAGCAAAGAAATAAGCCAACAGCAGCAGCAGCAGCTGCAACAGCTGCAGCAGCTGCAGCAGCTGCAGCACAAGCAGCTGCAGCTCGCCATCAAGCCTGGTGAATTACGCAGTTTCCTATCTGCCGGACTAGCTAGCTGGCTCTCCG
>NW_013567093.1:2219-2669 GCF_000499745.2 Eimeria mitis | reverse complement strand
CAGCTGCAGCAGCTGCAGCACAAGCAGCTACAGCTCGCCATCAAGCCTGGTGAATTACGCAGCTTCCTATTTGCCAGACTGGCTAGCTGGCTCTCCGCCTGGCTAGCTGGCTAGCTAGCTGGCTAGCTAGCTGGCTAGCTAGCTGGCGAGCTAGCTGGCTAGCTACCTGGCTAGCTAGCTGGCTAGCTTGCTGCCTATCTAGTTGGTTAGCTAGCCAGTTAGCTAGCCGGCTATGTAGGTGGCTAGCCATGTGGCTAGCTAGCTAGCTATGTGGCTAGCTGGGTCGCTAGCTACGTTACTAGCTATGCGGCTAGCTAGCTAGCTAGCTAGCTAGCTAGCTAGCCAGGCAGTGGGGGGAAGAGAGGTGTTGGCTTGGGCAGGATGCCGCCCCCCACGCCCAGAGAGCCCCAAGCCAAGGAGTAGCTGGGGGACCCTTGCTGCTGCTGCTGC
>NW_013567093.1:717-868 GCF_000499745.2 Eimeria mitis | reverse complement strand
CCAAGGGCCCCACGCTGCAGCAGCTGACGCTTGCTGCACTGATCCTGCTGCTGCTGCTGCTGCTGCTGCTGCTTCTGTTGCTGCTGCTGCTGCAGCTGTTGGTGGTGTAGCTGCAGTGGCAGCAGTAGTAGCAGAAGCAGCAGCAGCAGCA
>NW_013567093.1:367-462 GCF_000499745.2 Eimeria mitis | reverse complement strand
GTCCCGTTCTAATGCCTTGCAGTGCAGCAACGCGAACCGAAGCTGCAGCAGCGCAACAGCAGCAGCAGCAACAGCAGCAGCAACAGCAGCAGCAA
>NW_013567093.1:0-267 GCF_000499745.2 Eimeria mitis | reverse complement strand
GCAGCAGCGACAAAACCCGAAAAGCAAAATTCCCTATCTGCTGCTCTACGACGCGTGCAGCAGCAGCAAGGGCAACGATACGGCACAACAAACATTAAGGGGTTGAGACAGGGAAGTGATGTCTGCTGCTACCTGTTGCTGTTGCTGCAGTTTTTGCTGCTGCAGCTGCTGCTGCAGCTGCAGCTGCAACTGCTGCTGCTGCTGCTGCTGCTTATCTCTTATTTTCTCCTACTCACTCTGTCGGCTCCAAGTGTACGTAGAGCTGCT
>NW_013567092.1:969-1299 GCF_000499745.2 Eimeria mitis | reverse complement strand
AAACCCTAAACCCTAAACCCTAAACCCTAAACCCTAAACCCTAAACCCTAGAAATGAAGAGTGTTTTTTTTGCGGGTTAAAGGAACAGAGAAGTAAACCCACCAGCAGAAAATACAAATAAATAAACAAATAAATATAATAAATAAATAAATAAAATAAAAATATAACAAATAAAATAAATAAAACGACCCAACAAAGACCGAAAAAATAAAAACAAAACAAACAAACCCCAAACCCTCAACCAACCCAAAAAACCCCCAAAAACCCCAAAAAAAGCCGAAAAAAAACCAAAAAAAAAGCAAAAAAAAACCCAAAGCAAACCAAACAAAG
>NW_013567092.1:354-618 GCF_000499745.2 Eimeria mitis | reverse complement strand
TATATATATATATATATATATATATATATATATATATATATATATATATATATATGTTTGTATGTAGGAGTGTATGTGTGTGTGTGTTGTTGTTGTTATTAGTTTTATTTTTTTTTTATTTTTTTTGGGGGGGCGGGGGAGATTTATGTAAGGAGATATATATTAAGATATAATTATAAACAAAAGAATAAATTAAATAAATAAAAAGTAAAATAAATAAAAACAATAAACTGAAATAAATATAATGATGGAGACAACAAACAA
>NW_013567092.1:0-287 GCF_000499745.2 Eimeria mitis | reverse complement strand
AAAACAAAAAAAACAAAAAAAACAAAAAAAAAAACAAAAAAAAAACAAACAACAAAACAACCACCAAAACCTATAGCTTCTCTTTTTTTTTTTTTCCTTTGCAACTACCACTAACAGAAATTTTCCTTTCTAGGGTTTAGGGTTTAGGGTTTAGGGTTTGTGGTTTATGTTTTGGTGTTTCTATACCATTTTCAAGAACATAAGCATCTTTGAGTAGTTGTCCTTCTTCTCCCTGTCCCCCCAAAATAAATAATTTATTTTTTTGTTCGTAATAAACAGCTGCATGC
>NW_013567091.1:593-796 GCF_000499745.2 Eimeria mitis | reverse complement strand
CGCGAGTGTCTGAGGGTCCTAGCAAGGGAGCTGCTGCTGCTGCTGACGGCTGCTGCTGCTGCTGCTGCTGTGGGGCCCCCCGTGTTGCAGCACTAGGCAACAGAAGGAAAACCTAAAAAAACTAGCTGAGCCGAGCCTTTCTATTGAGGGCTAAATAAACTAAAAAACTATTTATATTTATTTATTTAATTATTTCAATAAAA
>NW_013567091.1:0-493 GCF_000499745.2 Eimeria mitis | reverse complement strand
CGCGAGTGTCTGAGGGTCCTAGCAAGGGAGCTGCTGCTGCTGCTGACGGCTGCTGCTGCTGCTGCTGCTGCTGCTGCTGCTGCTGCTTCTGCTGCTGCAGCTGCTGCAGTTGCTGCTGCAGCGTCTGCAGCACCACAGGGCGGGGCTCGCTCCCTGTGTCATGTATGTGATAGGAGAAGTCCATTCTGAGCGTTCGGTGTATACAGTGTGCCTGCGTCTAGGGTTTAGGGTTTAGGGTTTAGGGTTTAGGGTCTAGGGTTTAGGGTGTGTTGCTGGGTGATGGATGCAACTCAGCAGGGGCCCTGCTGGGAGGTGACAGGCTGTTGCATGCATAGAGCAGCAGCAGCAACAGCAGAAGTAGCAGCAATCGTAGCAGGAGCAGCAGCAGCAGCAGGAAGAACAGCAGCAGCAGCAGCAGCAGCAGCTGCTGCTGTGGGGCCCCCCGTGTTGCAGCACTAGGCAACAGAAGGAAAACCTAAAAAAACTAGCTGAG
>NW_013567090.1:1004-1300 GCF_000499745.2 Eimeria mitis | reverse complement strand
CGTCAGTTCGGAGTCAGAAGCTGTCGCTGCTGCAGCGCAAACGGCCAAGACGCAACAGCAGCAGCAGCAAGCTCGCGCGAAAGCATACGTCTACTATATATATAAGTATATATAGGGTTTGTTATTGTTTATTGGGGTTTACTATTGCTTGCTAGGGTTTACTAGGGTTGAGTACTCTCCAGTAGGGTTCCTTAGGGCTTTTCGTTTACGGTTGTTAACTAGGGTTTAGGGTTTATCAGGGTGTACGGTGTCGGGTCAAGTAGGGTTTACGGCTTTGGGATTATTAGGGTTTAGGG
>NW_013567090.1:540-798 GCF_000499745.2 Eimeria mitis | reverse complement strand
CAAACGACTCCACCCCGAAACCCCGAGAAAACTCCCGGCCTGCACACAAACCCTAACCCTAAACCCTAAACATCCTAAGCCCTAATAAACCCAAACCATAATAAACCATAGACCCTAATAAACCCTAAACCCAAATAAACCCTAAACCCTAATAAACGCTACATCCTGATAAACCCTAGACCCTAAACAAACCCTAATCCCTACGCCCTAAACCCCTATAAACCCTAAACCCTACAAAGCCATGAGCTGTAAATCCGA
>NW_013567090.1:0-200 GCF_000499745.2 Eimeria mitis | reverse complement strand
AAGGAGACCCCAGGAATGCTGCTGAAATGTTTGAGTGGGCCGACTGCTGCTCCTGCTGCTGCTGCTGCTGCTGCTGCTGCGGCAGCTTCTGCTGCTGCTTCGTTGGCCCACTGCGGAATGCTGCTGTTGTTGCTGCTGCCCTGCTGCTCTGGCAGCATAGCAACAGCAGCCGCTGCTAATGCTGCTGCTCTTTGCTCCAC
>NW_013567089.1:994-1239 GCF_000499745.2 Eimeria mitis | reverse complement strand
GTTCCAAGATAGAGCACACACGCGAATGAGACGCTTGCGCAAAGATAGCAGCAGTTTCGTGCCATATATAGATATAACCGCCCACCTTTCCTCCAGTGCCTAGAGCCCATCAGCCAGTCCTCCCACCGCTGCACATCCATCCACCAGCAACCACCACTCACAGCCGCTCTACTGCAAAGCGTTCAGCGGTTGCTTTCGCTTCACGGGTAACTGTGGTGAACTGCCACACACACACCCCGTGATTG
>NW_013567089.1:604-871 GCF_000499745.2 Eimeria mitis | reverse complement strand
GTGACGACGAAAAGGCAAGGCAGTGTGCACGGTGTCCTTCCTTCGAACATGCTGCAACCTCCCACAACCAACCCACTCAACATCCACTCATCCACGATTTGTTAAATGTCTACCATTCTGTCCCCGATGCAGCGAACATAAATCGGACCCGCTAATGCGCTCCATTCCAATAACCCCACTGCTCACTTTCTGTGCGGTTTAGTATTTGCCGTAACTCATGCCCAGGCCTCTGCACACGCTCTCGGCAACCACTATGCAACCGTTCCT
>NW_013567089.1:296-400 GCF_000499745.2 Eimeria mitis | reverse complement strand
TGTCCTGTCAATAGCCCGCCAACCGTCGCCTAGCCTTCCTATGCTCCTTGCGTATCTTGCTGCTTCCTAGTTAGAAACTGTTCACACAAACGGGACGCTGAAAG
>NW_013567089.1:0-196 GCF_000499745.2 Eimeria mitis | reverse complement strand
TCATGCCCAGCCCTCTGCACACGCTCTCGGCAACCACTATGCAACCGTTCCCGCGATCCACCCATGCTGCACATGCAGTGCGTCGCTACCCGCACGAATTGTAGACTGCCGAGGCAGTCACGAACACTCGCAGAAGGTTCAGCAACCCCGTTTTGCCACACCTTTCACTGCTAGCACGGCTGCAAGGTCAAGCACA
>NW_013567088.1:269-1302 GCF_000499745.2 Eimeria mitis | reverse complement strand
TCTATACTGTTTCATATTTCCTAGTGTTTCATGTTTCTTGTTTCCTAGGGTTTAGGGTTTTCTAGGGTTTAGGGTTTTCTAGGGTTTGTGGTTTGCGGTGTATACACAGTAGCGTGGTTTGACGTGATATTCAGCAAGTGCCACAAGCCAGTGGTGCTGAGCACATCTATCCTGTTTCTTGTTTTATATTTCCTATTGTTTCGTGTTTCCTAGGGTTTAGGGTTTAGGGTTTTCTAGGGTTTAGTGTTTTCTAGGGTTTGCGGTGTATATGCAGGTGGCGTGGTTTGACGTGATATTTAGCAAGTGCCACAAGCCGGTGGTGCTGAGCACCTTTATACTGTTTCATGTTTCCTTCTGTGTCGTGTTTCCTAGGGTTTAGGGTTTAGGGTTTTCTAGGGTTTGTGGTTTATGGTTTGTTCTTAGGTTGCGTGGTTTGACGTGATATTCAGCAAGTGCCACAAGCCCGTGGTGCTGAGCACATCTATACTGTTTCATGTTTCATGTTTCATGTTTCTTGTTTCCTAGGGTTTAGGGTTTTCTAGGGTTTAGGGTTTTCTAGGGTTTAGGGTTTAGGGTTTATGGTTTGTTCTCAGGTAGCGTGGTTTGACGTGATATTCAGCAAGTGCCACAAGCCCGTGGTGCTGAGCACATCTATACTGTTTCATATTTCCTAGTGTTTCATGTTTCTTGTTTCCTAGGGTTTAGGGTTTTCTAGGGTTTCGTGTTTTCTAGGGTTTAGGGTTTAGGGTTTTCTAGGGTTTGTGGTGTATATGCAGGTGGCTTGGTTTGACGTGATATTCAGCAAGTGCCACAAGCCCGTGGTGCTGAGCACCTCTCCTGCTGGGCGGTACACGCACTGGAAGCAAACAGTGTTTTATATGGAGGATGTTTTGGTGGGGGAGACAGGAGACGAGATAAAGGGACTGATAGCCGTAAAAAAAAATAATAAAAACCCGAGAGATTTAGATATTAAACTTTCGTATCAGTTCTTTAATAAACATACTCTTACACCCATCAGAAATACACAGTTCTA
>NW_013567088.1:0-229 GCF_000499745.2 Eimeria mitis | reverse complement strand
TATATATATATATATATATATATATATATATATATATGTATGTATGTATGTATATATTTGTGTTTATATATGGAAAGAGAGAGAGAGAGAGGGAGAGGGAGAGAGAGAGAGATAGGGGGGCAGCAGCAACCTGCTGCAATCAATGCTGCTGCTGCTGCTGCTGCTGCTGCGGGAGCTGCAGCAGGAGTAACAGCAGCAGCAGCAGCAGCAGCAGCAAGAGGAGGAGGAG
>NW_013567087.1:1067-1303 GCF_000499745.2 Eimeria mitis | reverse complement strand
AGAAACTCGCTGGCACGTTGTGATGAGTGTTGTTCGTTAAAGTATATGAATATGTGTTTATGCATCATAAGCTTTGAGTTTCTCTCTGTATATTCATATTTATATTTTATAATTTTATATTTTATATTTTATATTTTATGTTTTATGCTAGAAACACCTGTTCTTATAGTTTTTTCAAGAAAACGCACACTACATATGCACATATACTGAAATGAATCCTCTACAGCTACTCTATG
>NW_013567087.1:312-1034 GCF_000499745.2 Eimeria mitis | reverse complement strand
TTTTTTTTTTTTTTTTTTTTTTTTTTTTTTTTTTTTTTTTTTTTTTTTTTTTTTTTTTAAAGAAACTGGTGAGTCTTTCACCATATGTAGTGTGATGCAGGAACAATACTTGTGCGTTTTTTGGATATTGAAATCACTATAAAGAATTCGTATTGTGAGGGGTGTTTTACGGTTTAGGGTTTAGGGTTTAGGGTTAGGGTTTAGGGTTTATATATAAGGCTAGCGAGAAGGTTTCAGTTATTTCTGTATACAGACGAACAGCTTAACATGTGAAATATATATATTGAATATAAATTTTTTAAAAAAGTTTCAGTGTAGGGTGCTAGCAGAAAAAGCAGGAGAAGTTACTGTGTAAGAATATCCTGATTATAGTATTTATTATATATATATATATATATATATATATATATATATATATATATATATATATTTTAAATAAAAACTAAATATATTATTATATAAACGGACAAAGTTATAAATGTTTTATGCTTGGGTAGGGGATAAAAAGAAAGAGAATGATTATTTATATTTATTTAATTTCACTAAAAAAAAAACAAAACTGCATATGTATCGAGGCAAGAAGAGAAGAAAAAAAACAAAAAAAACTAAGCTTTCTCTGCGTATAGAGAACGATAAACACAGAAAGATAAAAAGAAAAAAAGTTGAATTGAAATAACAAAGAAAATAAAAAAATAAACACAAACATAAAATGAATATAAAAA
>NW_013567087.1:0-272 GCF_000499745.2 Eimeria mitis | reverse complement strand
AAACCTGAAACTGAAAAAAAAAAAAAATAAATTTAAACTCCTGCATCTCTATACTCAATAAAAAAAAGAAAAAAATACAAAAGAAAAAGAAAAAGAAATAAAAGTTTTTATTTTTTATATATTTAATATATATATCACTTTGTTTCGTCTTTTCTATTAAATTCATGTTTTGTTCTGCAGCTAAATATTGCATTACCCCATACAGAGCTCCCACAATATATATATAAATATATATATATATAAATACATATATATATATATATATATATATA
>NW_013567086.1:694-1394 GCF_000499745.2 Eimeria mitis | reverse complement strand
GCAAGGCAGATCTAGAAACTAGCTACCACAGAGAAAGCCGGCTAAGAACTGTCGACAGCCACCATACAGTTTTCACCTATGTATTTTATATTGACACATTCCGAGCTACATGAGATATACACATACCGACTTTGCACACCTACAAAAAAGTGGCACTTGTTTTAGAACCCTCGACATACGATCTGTACAAATTTACTTGCATCAGGCAAATGCAACCCATAGGTTGACGTCATTGCTGTTTGTCGTGGAACCGCAGGGACTCGCATATGAGCCAGAAGGTGCTTCGAAGCGTGTGCAAACCCGATACATCGGTGGGACACTTCAAGGGTTCAACTGCTTAGCATATCAGATACTATGATATGGTCACGCCAGCCACAAAACAGCAGAGGGGCTGCATCTCAGCGCCCCGCTTTATTGGGCCATAAGCGTATTCGGGCAGCTCCTGCTGCTCTCTCACATAAAGTCACATAACTGCCCACAGGGTGGCGTCGACCGTTCTGCCAGCAATATGCTGTTGGCGCCTGCAGCTCTTCTGCTACATAACTCAAAGAACAAACGCAAGAGAAGGAACATCCTTAGAACGCTGCGCACTATAGGTACATGCGTTGCGGCGGAGCTGCAGCGCTCGGATTAGCACCGGCTCTGTGTAGCTGTTTGCACTGCCTGATGCGCCTGGCGTAACGGCCGTTGCCCAGTCCAC
>NW_013567086.1:0-594 GCF_000499745.2 Eimeria mitis | reverse complement strand
GCAAGAGAAGGAACATCCTTAGAACGCTGCGCACTATAGGTACATGCGTTGCGGCGGAGCTGCAGCGCTCTGATTAGCACCGGCTCTGTGTAGCTGTTTGCACTGCCTGATGCGCCTCGCGTAACGGCCGTTGCCCAGTCCAGTAGCATGCTCCAAGAACCGTCAACCTACGGCCTGCCGAAACAGCCATCTAGGCGCCGTATATAGCCTTTCACGTCACCTGATCTCGCAACCACAACCTTTCCGAGAGGAGCAAAAGTCCTCTGCAGCTCATCCACGCATCCGGAAATCGCCAGTAGATTCAAATGGCCAGGACCAGCGTTCCGGCGGCATATGCAGTAAACAAAAAGCCTAGCCGATACAATCGCGCATGCTATAATATACTAACTCTGCAACTGCTGTCCAGTTGCCAAGTGGCCTGGGTCAGCGCAAACTGCGTAGCGTGCATGCCGCTTGCCCTCAACATCCGTGCGCATGCGAACAGCAGCAACCCTGCACTCGAAGAAGTTTCCTCTTGTGCAGCCTTCAACGCATGCCATGTGATTTTCATTAGTCTCAGTATACGCAGAGTACAAGCGCCACATGACGAGCGAC
>NW_013567085.1:14001-14118 GCF_000499745.2 Eimeria mitis | reverse complement strand
GGGCAGGGAAATACGTGCTAGACATTAGCATTAAGCCGGCAATAATTAATGTCGAACGCTGAGTAGTAATCACGGTGACGGGCAGTTTCGTCCTGTATGATGTAATTCGCTCCGGGA
>NW_013567085.1:13342-13789 GCF_000499745.2 Eimeria mitis | reverse complement strand
AGGTCGGCACCGTCTCTAAGCATGTCGATAACACTTCAACATAGAACGGCGAGGCAAGCACGAAGCAGCCGCCATAATTCCGTCGACCGGAACGGCAAGCAACAGAGACGCCGCCTGCAGCACGCTTTATGGTTTCGTAGTCAGTGTTAAGCTTACCTTTTGTTTGTGTTCGCTGGTTGGGTGCACCTGCGTGTGCTGATAGGAGCGTCTGCAGCACCTTTGCCAGAAAAAACGCGGCAGGCATGTGTGAGCACCGTGGTGCTTGCAGGTTGCTTGCATGCGACGACGGCGGTGTGCCGAAGCTGTTTCTAGCGCCGCGAACGTGCCGTGTTTTGGCCAGCTAGTGTGCACACGGCATTAGTCACAGTTGCGACGATGCGTAGCCTTCATCAATCAGGCTAGTTTGCAGTGCTCCTGCAGTTTGCAAGCAAACCTATCTTTCTGTTT
>NW_013567085.1:11731-13189 GCF_000499745.2 Eimeria mitis | reverse complement strand
CGTCTGGAAAACAGAATCTGGCATGACAAACGGTCTCCGTGAACTTGTGACGCAACGCGTGTACAATGGAGGACATGGCAGGAGATCACACGTACTAGCCAGTGATTTGTGTCGTATGCTTAGTAGAACTAACCACTAGTTGGGTCCACTTGCGTAGTTCATGATGGCAGTTGATCTCCGCAGAATGGGAATAGCACAGGGCTGGATGCAGGTGATATACTTCTGTTAGGGCTAATCATGCTTACGCGAACGCATGCGGACGCCGTGGCTCACTGCATGCTTACCGAGTAACAGAAGCAAACAGAAAACGTAGAACGCGCGAGTGTGTTTCTGGCTTACGAGATTCTCCGAGCTGTTTGAAGTTTGGGGTAGGAGCAGTTCATGACTGTGTTGCTGATTCTTTTTTGCCTGAATTCGCCACCATGCGGCAAAGTAGCAGTAGCACTTCCGCATAGTATACGGAGGCAAACAGGAAGCGGACCGTCGGTTTGCAGGCCCGTGATGTCTCAAGCACGCCTTGACCATTTTCGATCCTCGCTGTTCTTCCAAAAAACGGAGTTGGACATCTGCGACCCATGCAGCGTGTTGCACCCTCTTGCAGTTGAGAGTACTCTTCTTCTTGGTTGGCTTGCCCTTATCAAATTTCGCTGCGTGTGCTGACAGTACGATGTGCAGCATATGTGGGAGGGCTAGCGGATCTGCAGGTGTGAGTATCATGCGGCTGCGTCCATCGTGCTCTTGCGAGCATCTGTTTCCACGGTGTCGTGAAGAGTCCTTGTGGGTTGCGGTATTGCGCGCCTTTGCCCAGGAAGTATGGCGTTCAAGGAGCCGCACCAGCGCGAGTCTGGTATGGATATGGTTGGGCTTCAAGCGTCGGGTGTCAAGCCGTTTGACGCCAGAAATGGATATGTGTGTGCATGCATAACGTTTCAGGGAGTTGAAGTGTAAGAACGATCGCTGCTCGTCTTTGATATTCACTGAAGCGGGATACTTCGACTCTCCGATGTGCATTTGCGAGCTAGGGTCGGTCCTTACAAACGATCGCAGTGTGTTGGTGGAGCAGTCCATGCGTTCAACGCGGTAGTGCTAGGTGCAGCCCATCCTAGGCAGCGATTCGTACCAAGCGCTTAGCAGTGTTAACGGCCATTGACGTCGTGTACGATGTCGCACATGATACGTTTAGTCTGCGAGTAACGGGAATAATGGGATGCCGGCCGTGACCGAGACACTAGCGTTGCCACTCATGGCGCCCTGATGAAAGCCCGTCGATTCCGTGGCTCATTGCGTACCTGACGGGTAGCGCAGCCAAAAAGGATTTGAAGCGCATGCAGCAGGTTATTTCTGTTTTGGATCGATTTGTTAAGTTGTTGGGGGTTTGGCGTTGGCGCGCTTAAGTGAACGCGTCGCTCACCTTCTTCCGTCTTCCTGAGGTCTGCATTGAATTGCAAGGGGTGCACC
>NW_013567085.1:10993-11631 GCF_000499745.2 Eimeria mitis | reverse complement strand
AGCAGTCCATGCGTTCAACGCGGTAGTGCTAGGTGCAGCCCCTACTAGGCAGCGATTCGTACCAAGCGCTTAGCAGTGTTAACGGCCATTGACGTCGTGTATGATGTCGCACATGATACGTTTAGTCTGCGAGTAACGGGCATAGTGGGATGTCGGCCGTGACCGAGACACTAGCGTTGCCACTCATGGCGCCCTGATGAAAGCCCGTCGATTCCGTGGCTCATTGCGTACCTGACGGCTAGCGCAGTCAAAAGGGCCTTAAGGCTCATACAGGAGGTTATTTCTCTTTTGGACAGATTCGTTACGTTGTTGGGGGTTTGGCGTTGGCGCGCTTGAATGAATGTGTCGCTCACTTGCTTCCGTCTTCCTGAGTTCTGCACTGCATTCCAAGGGGTGCACAGCACTCCAACCTAGTAGGCAGAGGCAAACACGAATCAGGCCGAAGTCGGAATGCACATGATGCATCAAGCACAAGCTGGGCATGATCTATTCCCATTATTTTTCCAACGAGATCGGATACAACAGGGATTCCCCATGTGTCGGCAGCCGCATTGGCTTGCAATTCGGATTAGGTTTGGGCTCGGTTCGTTTGGATTGGTTGACGTGTGGTGCGTGTAGCGACAGGCGCATCTGCAGGC
>NW_013567085.1:6541-10893 GCF_000499745.2 Eimeria mitis | reverse complement strand
ATGCATCAAGCACAAGCTGGGCATGATCTATTCCCATTATTTTTCCAACGAGATCGGATACAACAGGGATGCCCCATGTGTCGGCAGCCGCATTGGCTTGCAATTCGGATTAGGTTTGGGCTCTGTTCGCTTGGATTGGTTGGCGTGTGGTGCGTGTAGCGACAGGCGGATCTGCAGGATGCTGTGGAGAGTTGTGGGATTTGCATGTGTGGGTTTCTTGGGATTTGGAGTTTGCGCGTGTGCGTCTTCCTCTGTAGTGACGCGAAACGTCTGGTGTTGCGATTGCTCACTTTTGGACAGCAAGTATGCATATGAAAATATGCCTGTTGCGATGGGGAGAACTGCGCATCAATTAGGTCAGCTCGTTGCAAGTGTGAAAGACGTCAGGCATATTCAGTGTTTCGGGGCGGTTATGGATACTGTAACGTATCAGCTTGTATGAGACGAGGCAGGGATGGAGAGTTGCATGCGTGGAGATGCATTATGGGTATGCATGATGGTGGAGTGTGAACTGTCGTGGGAGCTTGTTTGGGCTTTACCGTGCTGGTCTTTAGCATGTACTCTATATGAATGCTTAGACACTGCGGCAGGCCTCCGAAACAGAGTCTGGCACTACAGCCGGTGTGACGCACGTCGTGCAACAGTGCATTTCCGGCGCAATACGTACGTACATTTGTATTAGGAGGCAGCAGCGCTTAGGCAGCGACGTGTGCCGACCCTCTAGTACTGTTGACTGCCAGTCCGCTCATGTAATGTATGAAGGAACACGTTTCACCAGCAACAGGAGTAGCGCAGGGCGAGCAGGGGTGCACCCGCTAGTGAAATTGCTCATGGATGTTGGACGAAAGCGCGCGGCTTCAGTTGAACCCTGTGTACCAATCGAGTAATCCACAAGGCAGCGGATGTTGTGGTGCAGGCAGATGCTTTTGGTGTGGCTACGTGCTAAGCTGAGGTGAGTTTGTAGTAGGGGCAACTTGTGAACGCGTTGCTCATCGTCTGCTCATCGTCTGTCGTCCGAGTTCAACAATTCACGAAAAAGGGTCCTTGGTAGTGCAACATGGTAGGCATGGGAAAGCATGGCGCAGGCCGTCGACCTGCACTCATGGGATGCGTCAAACGTGTCTGGAAAGCTTTAGATTACCGTAGGACCCGTAACACGACGCGATTCAACAGGGACGCTCAATGCAGTCAGCTGCCTTGAGTGTGTATTAAGCTTTCTCGTGGTTCCGTTGCCTTGGTTGACTTTAGCTGCTTCTGCTGATTGGCGTATTCGCAGTATTATGGAGAGAGGTACGGATGTTGCATGCGGCGGGTTATGCAGTTCACGTGGGCGCGCCTACTGCCGCAGTGTGGCAAGGCTTTCTCTAACACGCACACTGCCGATTCGCTCAGATAGTACTCTCCCACGGCCAGCAGCAGCTGTTCTCCCCGGGTATGGTGCTGTTAGTGTTCAAAAAGTTTGCCTGCAAGCCTAGGCGCGTGCGTGCTTGCATGCAGATTCGTGGGGGCCCGGTGTGGGGCGTGGTAGGTCTTTTTGCTTTTACCGTGCTCGTGTTTGGTGTTTACAGGGGGAGAATGTTTTGGCGTTGCGATATGCGCATGTGAGACAGAGCCTGACGCGAGGACCGAGCTGAGCAAACTATCGGGAGTGCACCTGCTGCGCACCCGGTGTTAGGAGGCAGCAGCGACTACGCAACGATTTGTGTCAAACGCTTAGCAGCGTTGGCTATTTGGCCGGTTAGTCATGATGTTGGTTGTCCGACTTAGGAAGGGTAGAAAATAGCAATAGCCAGGGCCCCACAGCGCACTTTGTAGCTATTGCGCAACACGAAAACGGCACCGGAGCGCCGTGCGGCTAATTGCGGTTCGCAGCAAGCATTCAATCTGTCTTGTATTCGAATAGCGGTAAAGTTGGGATTGCCTCACGGAGATCATTCCGGGCCGTTCACCTGACGGCAGGTATATACATGTGCACAGTGGGCACGTGAAAAATGAAAGGGGATCTGCAAAACACCCTATGTCTGCATGCACCTGACGTTGCAAGCCGGTGCCTCTGTGTTTTGTTAAGCCTTCTCTGGCGTTACAATGGGGCGCCGCTTTTCTCAGAAAGTACTCCCTCAAAAGCAAAAGTATTCGCTCTACGCAGCCATGGTACTGTGATGTTTGAATCTGTTTGATGGCAGAAATGGATGGGTGTGTACATGCGTTCAGATTCATGGAGCGGCTATGCGAGAAGGTTTGGAAGCTGGTCCTGCCTTTGTCGTGCCCTTCGTCGGAATGTGCTGTGGCAGTGTGGTTCGGTGTTGCATTGTGCGGTCGTGGGACAGAATCTGAGATAGCAAACGACCGCAGCAACTTCGTGGCGTCGGGTGTGGGCAGGGCAATACTGTGCTAGACATCAGCATTGAGTCTGCAATTATTTTTGTCGAACGCTGAGTAGTCTTGACGGCGACGGGCAGTTCCTTCCTGTATGATGGCATTCGCACTGCGAGAATATAACAGCGTCCGCCAGCCGCCATCGACACACGTTTGTGGTTTCTAATGGGTCTTGCACGGAATCATGCGAAGCCTGCAGTTTACTTTGTGTTTATCGAGTAACCCAGAAGAAGGCGGGAAGCGTGGAGCTGGATGAGAGTTCTGGCTTGCCGATATTCGTTAACCTGTTTTTGGTTGGGACAAGGTGCAGGTTACGAATGTGCGTCTGTCGTTTGCCCGAGGTCGGCACCGTCTGTAAGCATGTCGATAACACTACAGCATAGGACGGGGAGGCAAGCACGAAGCAGCCCCCCAGTGCCGTCCACCGGGACGGCATCCAACAGAGACACCGCCTGCAGCACGCTTTATTGTTTCGCAGTTAGTGTTAAGCTTACCTTTTGTTTGTGTGCCCTGGTTGAGTGCACCTGCGCGTGCCGATAGGAGCGTCTGCAGCACCTTTACCAGAAAAAACGCGGCAGGCATGTGTGAGCACCGTGGTGCTTGCAGGTTGCGTGCATGTGACGACGGCGGTGTGCCGAAGCTGTTTCTAGCGTTGCGATCGTGCCGTGTTTTGGCCAGCTAGTGTGCACACGGTATTAGTCACAGTTGCGACGATGCGTAGCCTTCATCAATCAGACTAGTTTGTAGTGCCTCTGCAAACTCACTTTCCCGGACCTGTTAAGGATAACGTCATATTTTAGCTTGTACGGGGGAAGGCATGGGTGCACCGGTGCATGCGAAGCTATTTATGATGTTACAAAGTGAGACGAAGAGGGATTTCTTCCGGCTTTTATCGTGCTGTTGTTGTTTAGCACCTGCTGGGGCGACGTCTGCTGGCGCTGTGACATGCGTCTGGAAAATAGAATCTGGCATGACAAACGGTCTCCGTGAACTTGTGACACAAGACGGGTACAATGGAAGACATGGGAGGAGATCGCACGTACTAGCCAGTGATTTGTGTCGTATGGTTAATAGAATTGACCACCAGCTGGGTCCACGTGCGTGGTGCAAGATGGCAGTTGCTCTGCGCAGAATGGGAATAACACAGGCCAGGATGCAGGTGATATACTTCTGTTAGGGCTAATGAAGCTTGCACGAACGCACTCGGACCCCGTGGCTGATTGCGTACTTACCGAGTAACAGAAGCAAACAGAAAGCGTAGTGCGCGCGACCGTGTTTCTGGTTTGCGAGATTCCCTGAGCTGTTTGAAGTTTGGGGTAGGCGCAGTTTATGAATGTGTTGCTGATCCTCTTTTGCCTGAGTCCGGCACCATGCGGCAAAGTATCCGTAGCACTTCAGCATAGTATACAGAGGCACACAGGAAGCGGACTGTCGGTCTGCAGTCCCGTGATGTCTCAAGCACGCCTTGAAAATTTTCGATTCTCGCTGTTCTTCCAAAAAACGGACATCTGCGACCCATGCAGCGTGCTGCACCCCTTTGCAGTTGATACTAGGTTCGTCCTTGGTTGGCTTGCCTTTATTGCATTCCGCTGCGTTTGCTGATAGGACGATATGCAGTATTCGTGGGAGGGCTAGCGGGTCTGCAGGTTTGAGGACCATGCTGCTGCGCCCGTCGTGCTCGTGCGAGCTTCTGTTTCCACGGTGTGGTGAAGCGTCTTCGAGTGTTACGATAGCTTGCGCCTTTGCCCAGGAAGTATGGCGTTCGCGGAGCCGCTTCAGCGCGAGTCTCGTATGGATATGGTTGGGTCTCAATCGTCGGATGTCAAGCCGTTTGACGCCAGAAATGCACATGCGTGTGCTCGCATAACGTTTCAGGGAGTTGAAGTGTAAGAAAGATCGGGAGCGCTTCTTTCCTTGACACTGCTCGTCTTTGGTATTCACTGGGGCGGGATACTTCGACGCTGCGAGGTGCGCTT
>NW_013567085.1:5415-6242 GCF_000499745.2 Eimeria mitis | reverse complement strand
GAGCAGTCCATGCGTTCAACGCGGTAGTGCTAGGTGCAGCTCCTACTAGGCAGCGATTCGTACCAAGCGCCTAGCAGTGTTAACGGCCATTGACGTCGTGTATGATGCCGCGCATGATGCATTTTGTCTGCGAGTAACGGGAATAATGGGATGTCAGCTGTGACCGAGACACTAGCGTTGCCACTCATGGCGCCCTGATGAAAGCCTGTCGATTCCGTGGCTCATTGCGTACCTGACGGGTAGCGCAGCCAAAAAGGATTTGAAGCTCATGCAGCAGGTTATTTCTGTTTTGGATCGATTTGTTTAGTTGTTGGGGGGTTGGCGTTGGCGCGCTTAAATGAACGCGTCGCTCACCTTCTTCCGTCTTCCTGAGTTCTGCACTGCATTCCAAGGGGTGCACCGCACTCCAACCTAGTAGACAGAGGCAAACACGAATCAGGCCTAAGTCTGAATGCCCATGATACATCAAGGACAAGCTGGGCCTGTTCGATTCTCATTATTTTTCCAACGAGACCGGATACAACAGGGATGCCCCATGTGTCGGCAGCCGCATTGGCTTGCAATTCGGATTAGGTTTGGGCTCTGTTCGCTTGGATTGGTTGACTTGTGCTGCGTGTGGCGACAGGCGGATCTGCAGGATGCTGTGGAGAGTTGTGGGATTTGCATGTGTGGGTTTCTTGGGATTTGGAGTTTGCGCGTGTGCGTCTTCCTCTGTAGTGACGCGAAACGTCTGGTGTTGCGATTGCTCACTTTTGGACAGCAAGTATGCATATGAAAATATGCCAGTTGCGATGGTGAGAACTGCGCATCAATTAGGTCAGCTCGTC
>NW_013567085.1:4599-5315 GCF_000499745.2 Eimeria mitis | reverse complement strand
GGCATTAGTCACAGTTGCGACGATGCGTAGCCTTCATCAATCAGACTAGTTTGCAGTGCTCCTGCAGTTTTCAAGCAAACTCATTTTCTCGGAGCTGTTAAGGATACCGTCATATTTTCGCTTGTAGGAAGGATGGCATGGGTACACCGGTGCATTTGAAGATATTTATGATGTTAGAAAGTGAGGCGAAGAGGGATTTCTTTGGGCTTCTATCGTGCTGTTGTTGTTTAGCATCTGCTTGGGCGACGTCTTTTGGCATTGCGGTATGAGTCTGGAAGACAGAATCTGGCATGACAAACGGTTTCCGTGTACTTATGACGCAACGCGTGTACAATGGAGGACATGGGAGGAGATTGCACGTACTAGCCAGTGATTTGTGCCGTATGCTTAGTAGAATTTGCCACCAGTTGGGTCCACTTGCGTAGTTCATGATGGCAGTTGGTCTCCGTAGAATGGGAATAGCACAGGGCTGGATGCAGGCGGTGCACTTCTGTTAGGCCTAATGAAGCTTGCACGAACGCACTCGGACCCCGTGGCTGATTGCGTGCTTACCGAGTAACAGAAGCAAACAGAAAACGTAGGAAGCGCGGCTGTGTTTCTGGCGTACGACATTCCCCGAGCTGTTTGAAGTTTGGGGTAGGCGCAGTTTATGAATGTATTGCTGATTCTCTTTCGCTGAGGTCGCCACCATGCGGCAAAGTATCAGTAGCGCTTCA
>NW_013567085.1:4336-4499 GCF_000499745.2 Eimeria mitis | reverse complement strand
TTCCCGCCTTCTTCTGGGTTACTCGATAAACACAAAGTAAACTGCAGGCTTCGCATGCTTCCGTGCAAGACCCACTAGCAATCACAAACGTGTGTCGGCCTCAGCTCGCAGACTCTGTTATATTCTCGCGGAGCGAGAATACGACAGAGTGTGCCGTCATACG
>NW_013567085.1:3677-4236 GCF_000499745.2 Eimeria mitis | reverse complement strand
ACGACATTCCCCGAGCTGTTTGAAGTTTGGGGTAGGCGCAGTTTATGAATGTATTGCTGATTCTCTTTCGTCTGAGTGCGCCACCATGCGGCAAAGTATCTGGAGCACTTCCGCATAGTATACAGAGGCAAACAGGAAGCGGACTGTCGGTCTGCAGGCCCGTGATGTCTCATGCATGCCTTGACCATTTTCGATTATCGCTGGTCTTCCAAAAAAACGGATTTGGAGATCTGCGATCCATGCAGCGTGCTGCACCCCTTTGCAGTTGATACTAGGTTTGCTCTTGGTTGGCTTACCCCTATTAAATTCTGCCGCGGTTGCTGATAGAACGATATGCAGTATTCGTGAGAGGGCTAGCGGGTCTGCAGGTGTGAGGAGCATGCGGCTGCGCCCGTCGTGCTCTTGCGAGCTTCTGTTTCCACGGTGTGGTGAAGAGTCCTTGTGGGTTGCGATATTGCGCGCCTTTGCCCAGGAAGTATGGCGTTCAAGGAGCCGCACCAGCGCGAGTCCGTTATGGATATGGTTGGGTTTCAAGCGTCGGGTGTCAATCCGTTTGACT
>NW_013567085.1:3152-3577 GCF_000499745.2 Eimeria mitis | reverse complement strand
AGGAAGCGGACTGTCGGTCTGCAGGCCCGTGATGTCTCAAGCACGCCTTGACCATTTTCGATTATCGCTGATCTTCCTAAAAACGGATTTGGACATCTGCGACCCATGCAGCGTGCTGCACCGCTTTGCAGTTGATACTAGGTTTGCTCTTGGTTGGCTTGCCTTCATTGAATTCAGCTGCGTTTGCTGATAGGACGATATGCAGTATTCGTGGGAGGGCTAGCGGGTCTGCAGGTGTGAGGAGCAGGCAGCTGCGCCCGTCGTGCTCTTGCGAACTTCTGTTTCCACGGTGTGGTGAAGAGTCCTTGTGGGTTGCGATATTGCGCGCCTTTGCCCAGGCAGTATGGCGTTCGCGGAGCCGCATCAGCGCGAGTCTCATATGGATATGATTGGGTTTCAAGCGTCGGGTGTCAATCCGTTTGACG
>NW_013567085.1:2804-3052 GCF_000499745.2 Eimeria mitis | reverse complement strand
TATTGCGCGCCTTTGCCCAGGCAGTATGGCGTTCGCGGAGCCGCATCAGCGCGAGTCTCATATGGATATGGTTGGGCTTCAAGCGTCGGGTGTCAAGCCGTTTGACGCCAGAAATGGATATGTGTGTGCATGCATAACGTTTCAGGGAGTTGAAGTGTAAGAAAGATCGGGAGCTTCTTTCTTTGACACTGCTCGTCTTTGATATTCACTGGGGCGGGATACGTCGACGCTGCAGTGTGCGTTTCCGC
>NW_013567085.1:2591-2768 GCF_000499745.2 Eimeria mitis | reverse complement strand
GTGTGTTGGTGGAGCAGTCCATGCGTTCAACGCGGTAGTGCTAGGTGCAGCCCCTACTAGGCAGCGATTCCTACCAAGCGCTTAGCAGCGTTAACGGCCATTAGCGTCGTGTATGATGTCGTACATTATACATTTAGGCTGTGAGTAACGGGAATAATTTGATGTCGGCAGTGACCC
>NW_013567085.1:2238-2491 GCF_000499745.2 Eimeria mitis | reverse complement strand
AGCAGTCCATGCGTTCAACGCGGTAGTGCTAGGTGCAGCCCCTACTAGGCAGCGATTCGTACCAAGCGCTCAGCAGTGTCAACGGCCATTAGCATCGTGTATGATGTCGCACATGATACATTTAGTCGGCGGAAAACGGGATTAGTGGGATGCCGGTCGTGGCCGAGACACTAGTGTTGATAGTCACGGCGCCTTCACGAATGCCCGTCGATTCCGTGGCTCATTACGTACCTAACGGGTAGCGCGGACAAAA
>NW_013567085.1:1799-2138 GCF_000499745.2 Eimeria mitis | reverse complement strand
GGCGCCCTGATGAAAGCCCGTCGATTCCGTGGCTCATTGCGTACCTGACGGCTAGCGCAGTCAAAAGGGCTTTAAAGTTCATACAGGAGGTTATTTCTCTTTTGGATCGATTTGTTACGTTATTGGGGGTTTGGCGTTGGCGCGCTTGAATGAATGTGTCGCTCACTTGCTTCCGTCTTCCTGAGTTCTGCATTACACTGCAAGGGGTGCACAGCACTCCAACCTAGTAGGCAGAGGCAAACACGAATCAGGCCGAAGTCTGAATGCCCATGATACATCAAGGACAAGCTGGGCCTGTTCGATTCTCATTATTTTTCCAACGAGACCGGATACAACAGG
>NW_013567085.1:1350-1551 GCF_000499745.2 Eimeria mitis | reverse complement strand
TGGTGAGAACTGCGCATCAATTAGGTCAGCTCGTTGCAAGTGTGAAAGACGTCAGGCATATTCAGTGTTTGGGGGCGGTTATGGAGGCTGTAACGTATCAGCTTGTATGAGACGAGGCAGGGATGGAGAGTTGCATGCGTGGAGATGCATTATGGATATGCATGAGGTTGACTGTGAACTGTCGTGGGAGCTTGTTTGGGT
>NW_013567085.1:158-1250 GCF_000499745.2 Eimeria mitis | reverse complement strand
CGGTTATGGAGGCTGTAACGTATCAGCTTGTATGAGACGAGGCAGGGATGGAGAGTTGCATGCGTGGAGACGCATTATGGATATGCATGAGGTTGACTGTGAACTGTCGTGGGAGCTTGTTTGGGCTTTACCGTGCTGTCCTTTAGCATGTACTCCGTATGAATGCTTTGACGCTGCGGCAGGCCTCCGAAACAGAGTCTGGCACTACAGCTGGTGTAAGGGACTTTGTAAAACAGTGTATGTGCAGCGCAATACGTACGTACATTTGCATTAGGAGGCAGCAGCGCCTAGGCAGCGACGTGTGCCAACCGTCTAGTACTGTTGACTGCCAGTCCACGGATGTAGTGTATGAAGGAACACGCCTTACCAGCAACAGGAAAAGCCCAGGGCGAGAAGGGATGCACCCGTTAGTGCAATTGCTCATGCCTGTTGAACAAAGGCGAGCGGCTTCAGTGGAACATTGTGTGCCAATCACGTAAGCCACAAGGCAGCGGATGTCGTAGTGCAGGCAGAAGCTTCGGGTGTGGCGACTTGCTACGCTGGTGTGAGTTTGTAGTGGGTGCAACGTCTGAAAGCGTTGCTCATTGTCTGTCATCCGAGCTCAACAATTCACGGAAAAGGGTCCTTGGTAGTGCAACATGGTAGGCATGGGACCGCAGGGCGCAGGTCGTCGACCTGCACTCATGTGATGCGGCAAACATGTCTGGAACGCTTTAGGTTCTCCTAAGACCCCTAACACGACGCGATTCAACAGGGACGCCTAATGCAGTCAGCTGCATTTAGTGTGTATTAAGCTTTCTCTTGCTTCTGTTGCCTTGGTTGACTTTAGCTGCTTCTTCGTATCGGCGTATGCGCAATATTATGATGAGAGGTACGGATGTTGCATGCGTAAGGGCCGTCGGGTTATGCAGTTCACGTGGGCGCGCCTACTGCCGCAGTGTAGCAAGGCCTTCTCTCACACACACACTGCCGATTTGCTCAGAAAGTACGCTATCCCGGACGACTGCAGCTCGTCTCCATGGTTATGGTACTGTTAGTTATCGAAGTGCTTGTTTCCAAACCGGGGCGCGTGCGTGCTAGCATGCAGATTCA
>NW_013567085.1:0-141 GCF_000499745.2 Eimeria mitis | reverse complement strand
GGTGTGGGGCGTGGTAGGTCTTTTTGCTTTTACCGTGCTCGTGTTTGGTGTTTACAGGGGGAGAATGTTTCGGCGTTGCGATATGCGCATGTGAGACAGAGCCTGACGCGACGGCCGGGCTCAGCGAACTAGTGGGAGTGT
>NW_013567084.1:1318-1574 GCF_000499745.2 Eimeria mitis | reverse complement strand
CAGCACCATCACCAGCAGCAGCAGCAGCAGCAGCAGGAGGAGCAGCAGGAGCAGCAGCAGGATCTTTATCTATATTAATAAAGAGCAACCATCGACTGCATGCAATACACTCTATCTCTGTTGCAGCAGCAGACAAACAAAAAATAAAAATAAAATACAAAAACAATAAAAATAATATTTATAAACTTCTAGCGAGGCAGCAGTTTATTGATGCCATAAGGACTAGGCTTGCTGCTCTTAATATAGGTATTCAACT
>NW_013567084.1:1031-1186 GCF_000499745.2 Eimeria mitis | reverse complement strand
TGCTTCTGTCTCCTGTTGCTGCTGTTTGCTGCTGCTGCTGCATGCTGCTGCATGCTGCTGCTGCTGCTGCTGCTGCATGCTGCTGCTGCTGCTGCTGCTGTTTGCTGCTGCTTCGTTTCAGATTTAAACTGCACAGAAGAACCGACTTTGTCTTG
>NW_013567084.1:714-931 GCF_000499745.2 Eimeria mitis | reverse complement strand
TGCTGCTGCTGCTGGTGCTGCTGCTGCTGGTGCTGCTGGGGGTGGTGGTGGTGGTGGTGGTGGTGCTGCTGCTGCTGCTGGTGACGGTGGTGGTGTTGGTGCTGGTGGTGGTGGTGGTGATGCTGCTGCTGTTGTTGTTGCTGTTGCTGCTGCTGCTGTATCCTGCTGCTTCTGTCTCCTGTTGCTGCTGTTTGCTGCTGCTGCTGCATGCTGCTGC
>NW_013567084.1:386-614 GCF_000499745.2 Eimeria mitis | reverse complement strand
CAGCAGCAGCAGCAGCAGCAGCAGCAGCAGCAGCAGCAGCAGCAGCAGCAGCAGCAGCAACAGCAGCAGATGAGCTTCTTTTTCGCCTCTGCGCCCGTGGTGTATGTACACCAGTTTACTGCTGCTGCCTTGCTGCTGCAGCATATGCTGCAGCAGCATCTGCTGCTGCGGCTTTTGTTGCTGTAGCAGCTTTTGCTGCTGCTGCTGCAGCATCTGCTGCTGCAGCAG
>NW_013567084.1:0-286 GCF_000499745.2 Eimeria mitis | reverse complement strand
TGCTTCTGTCTCCTGTTGCTGCTGTTTGCTGCTGCTGCTGCATGCTGCTGCATGCTGCTGCTGCTGCTGCAGCTTGTTCTGCTGCTGCAGCATTTGTTGCTGCTGCAGCAGTTTTTGCTTTTGCTGCTGCAGCATCTGCTGCTGCTGCAGCAGTTTCTGCTGCTGCAGCATTTGCTGCTGCTGCAGCAGCATTTGTTGCTGCTGCTGCATTTGTTGCTGCTGCAGCAGCAACAGATGCTGCTGCTGCCTTTGCTGCTTCTGCAGCGTATTGAAGCAGCAGCTTTTG
>NW_013567083.1:1235-1306 GCF_000499745.2 Eimeria mitis | reverse complement strand
CCTACACGACCGACCGCACTGGGATGTAGTATATCGTATGCGCCCTTCAAACACTTCAGTTGTTACTTATA
>NW_013567083.1:0-1012 GCF_000499745.2 Eimeria mitis | reverse complement strand
GGTTTCCGGCTGCCACAATATCAGCCTTGAGGGGAACTAGCCAGAAACGTTTGGGACGCCATATTCCGTACGCATTGCAGATAGAAAATAAACCGCTCACGTCCTGCGAGACATGCAAGCTTGCAATAAACATGCACTTGATAAGTACACACGTATTCCCTCTATTTACGGAAATTAGGCCTGGGTGACGGAATATCAAAGTCTCCAGCTCCGTCGACACGCAGGTTGTACCTAAGCAAGGCCCAAACCCCGCGCACAGTGCTTGCAAACGAAAACCGGCACTAGCTCCCTGTTCGCCAGGCCCATATAACACAATAAATCCTTCCGCATGCAGAGCAGTGCGCAAAACACATGAACAAGCAGAGCAACACCGACACATGCGGAGCGACGAAGGCATGGCCATGCACAACTGGCAAGCGAGCATATCCTTAGTTCACAAATGCTTGCATCCGCTAGCTGCAACGGTAGTGAACAGCTAGGAGCAGGGCCCAAAGAAACATTTTCGGCCAAGGAAGTAAAGCAGCACATCTCGCTCCCCTCTTAGTTTACACAAACCCTCCCATATCGTCAACACAGACGTCTTTGGAAGCTCTCAAAATCCGCCTGCCGTTACTCCCGTAAACTCACAATATATTCTGGCGCTGCATGTACTCCAGAGCTGCTGGCCTTGCTGGTGTTGCTATGGAAACCTCTCTTCGCGCTAAGCACAACTTGTGTAGGTGCTGCAACGTGTCAAAGATGATGACCTAAAGAGCGCATTCCTTAGCGCCATGCTTGCTGCTCCCAATGTCTCTCCAGCTCGCTGCCGTGGCTGACATACATCCTAAAACGATGAAAGTGCTTGAAACCGGCATCACGTGCATGTGTGCCGCGGCAGATGCAAAATTCACGGGCGCACTTGCCGTCTTTCTTGTGGTCCCACCAAGGCGTGCGGCAGGTAGCGCAGCTTTGAAACGTGTGCATCCACGAAATCAAAACGTCAACAGCACAACCCAACCTAGGCATCCACTTA
>NW_013567082.1:1162-1307 GCF_000499745.2 Eimeria mitis | reverse complement strand
CGTCTGGCTGCCTCCCGTGATCTGGTAATCTAGGGAAGGCAGCACGCTTCAGCATCGTGCAGCATTCCGCTATGCTTGGTATGGAGCTTCTGCTCGCACTGGTATATAGCAAAGCACAGAACTCAACGGCGTAAAACGAATGCCC
>NW_013567082.1:0-885 GCF_000499745.2 Eimeria mitis | reverse complement strand
ATGGCAGACCAGCGCCGAGCACCAAACCAGTTATAAAACAGTCGGTCACTCCTAGCATACAAATATAGCTCCTGTTTCTCATGTCCGGCACATGTAACTTACCTCCTGAAATTTCGGCAGAATGTCGGTTCGCTGCTATTTATTCGGTTGCACCATAAGCAAGTGGTATATATTTCGGCGCCAATTTATGTCGAGGAGCAGAGCGCCGGTTATACGCGAAAGAGTGTCGGCAGCCAACAGTATCACCATAGGCATATGCAATATAAATGTACAGGCGGATAACAGCTTAACGCTCAGAGACTTGCCGACAATTTCTGGTACGCAGTTAAACCCAGAGCCATGTACAACATGCACGCAAGACTAATTTTTCGACAGGCCACGCACGTACTTCATATCAAAAGCGAATCAATGTGTAGATTCTGTTGATTTTCCTGGTGCCAGAAGTAGGAACAAAAGATTGCGTACACAGTAGACCCTATCGAATTGTGCTGAAGCATAATCGTTTGAACAGTTCCATGCCATTTACACTTCCAGAATTGCTGTCTATATTCCAGCGTGTCTATTTCACTGCATTTTGCGCAAATTTTGCAAACCTACGAGTTGCAGAAAAAACACTAGAGTAAATGCCGCTGTGGGAAAGCACTCGGCAAATACAATCATGACCTGCCAGTATCGCTGAGGAGCTGATGTCTACAGTGTGACCGTCCCTGCGTCTTCAACGTATCTAAAAGTGACAACCACGTTTACGGCTGCCAGTTGCGATAGCGCGTACCTATGCGAAACTATGGGCACTTCAGCTACAGATGGATAAGGACGCATGCATCATTCCATTCCGGGATGCATTCTCCATCTCTACTCTGTAAACGCCATAAGGGCGAAACCCTG
>NW_013567081.1:14562-15571 GCF_000499745.2 Eimeria mitis | reverse complement strand
AGCTGCTGCTGTATACCGAGCCACATCACGAACCACCTGAAACACAATAAATAAATAAATAATAAATAAATAAAATAAAAATAATAAAATAATTCATAAATATTTGTAAAAATATTAAATAATAAACACTGAAACACCGGAAACGTCAAACACGAAACATAGTACAGGAAACACGAAACGAGAAACAACACAAAGGTAAAAGAAATATAAAAAGAAAAAAAAGAAAAATACAATAAACATAAAACAAAAGAAACTACAGTGGCGCAGCTTTCTCTGCTTTCTATGCTACTACTACTACTCGTACTGCTGCTGCTGCTGCTGGTGCTGCTGCTGCTGCTGGTGCTGCTGCTGCTGGTACCAATACTGCTGCTGCTACTGCTGCGTTTGCTTCCGTTTCAACTGCTGCTGCTACTGCTGCGTGTGCTGCTGCTGCTGCTGTTGCTGCTGCTGCTGCTGTTGCTGCTGCTGCTGCTATTACCTTGATAGCAACTTGTGTTTGCATGAGCACATCTACGCAGCGCAGAACTCTGCCGAATGTTCCGTCTCCTAGTTTAGCGAGGACTCGATATCTGTTGTTTAGCCAGAGGCCTGGCTTCCAGGAGAAGTGTGTTATTTCATCTCTTGTTGCTTCTTTGTTCTGCTTTCTCACGCTCTTTCGTGCACCCTGCTGCTGCTGCTGCTGCTGCTGCTGCTGCTCCTGCTGCTGCAGTTGATGCTGCTGCTGCTGTGGTGGAGGTGGGGGAGAAGGAGGCGGCTGCAATGACTGATGTAGATCCTGAGGAGAATGCATGCGACTCTTCTTGCTGCTGCTTGCTGCTGCTTCTCTTCTGCTGCGACGCTCCTGCCCATGCTTGCTGCTGTTATGTTTTGATTCTGCTGCTCCTGCTGCAGCAGCAGCAGCAGCAGCAAGAGGACGACCGTTGATAGGGCTGTAGTGTCTGCCTCTGTACTGCGGCGATGCAGCTCCTCCCCTGCGGGGACTGCTGTGCTTTCGTGAGCTCCTTCTTGC
>NW_013567081.1:13910-14300 GCF_000499745.2 Eimeria mitis | reverse complement strand
CTCTTCTGCTGCGACGCTCCTGCCCATGCTTGCTGCTGTTATGTTTTGATTCTGCTGCTCCTGCTGCAGCTCTGTGCCTGCCCCCGCCACCACGGCGGCTTGCATCGCTGCTGCTGCGGCTGCTGCGCCACTTGCTGCTGCTGCTGCGGCTTCTGCTGCAGCTCACACGACGCCGCACATCCTTAGGAAACCACCGGCTGGAGTACTGCCGCCTCTTGCTGTAATCGCCTGCAGCAGCAGCAGCACAAACTGCAGCAGCAGCAGCAGAAACAGCAGCAGCAGCAGCAGCAGCAGCAGCAGCAGCAGCAAAATCACAGAATGAAACTTCGGCTGCAGCAGCAGCAGTTGCAGCAGCAGGGAAACCACAAGCTGTTCACAAACAAACAAACG
>NW_013567081.1:13230-13810 GCF_000499745.2 Eimeria mitis | reverse complement strand
CTGTAATCGCCTGCAGCAGCAGCAGCACAAACTGCAGCAGCAGCAGCAGAAACAGCAGCAGCAGCAGCAGAAACAGCAGCAGCAGCAGCAAAATCACATAATGAAACTTCGGCTGCAGCAGCAGCAGTTGCAGCAGCAAGGAAACCACAAGCTGTTCACAAACAAACAAACAAACAGCAGCAGCAAGCACACATTATTCAACACATGCAGCAGCAACAGCAGCAACAGCAGCAGCAACAGCAGCAGCAGCAACAGCAGCAGCAGCAGCAGCAGAGAACCCAGGTTACCTGCTGGCTTTCGTGCTTTTGCTGCAGCGATGCGGCCTGGAGAGGAGGGGGAGACCCTATGCGTTCTGCTGCTGCAGTGCCTGCTGCTGCAGCGCCTCGTGCTGCTGTCTCTGTCTCTATCTCTATCTCTATCTCTATCTCTTTCTCTTTCTCTTTCTCTTTCTCTCGGCTTCCCTATCTCTCTTTCTCTCTGTCTCCCGCTGCGGCCTCCTCCTCTGCTGCTTCTATCTTTGTCTATCTCTCTCTCTCTTTCTCTTTCTCTCTCTCTGTTTCTCTCTCTATCTCTATCTCTA
>NW_013567081.1:12719-12977 GCF_000499745.2 Eimeria mitis | reverse complement strand
GTCTCCCGCTGCGGCCTCCTCCTCTGCTGCTTCTATCTTTGTCTATCTCTCTCTCTCTTTCTCTTTCTCTTTCTCTCTCTCTGTTTCTTTCTCTATCTCTGTCTCTGTCTCTGTCTCTGTCTCTGTTTCTGCTGCTGCGGTAAGAGGCCCCACCATACTCTAGAGATGTTCTCCTGCTGCTGCGGTGTGACCCCGTGGGCAGCAGCAGCCGCATCTGCTGCTGCTGCTGCTGCTGCTGCTGCTGCTGCTGTTGAGAGT
>NW_013567081.1:11998-12619 GCF_000499745.2 Eimeria mitis | reverse complement strand
TCTCTTTCTCTTTCTCTTTCTCTGTCTCTACCCCACTCAGGCCTGCTGCTGCCGCCTGCATGCCGTTTGCTGCTGCGGCGGGGATCGCCTGGGGATCCGATCCCAGCCGGCCGCAAGTTGCTGCTGCTGCTGCTGCTGCTGCTGCTGCGGTGTCTGCACAGCTCCGCCTCATGCGAGCGGCTGCGGCTGCGCCACCCGCCGCCCCCGACGGAGCTGTTGCGGCTCATTGCTGTTGCTGGAGCTGCTGCTGCTGCTGCTGCTGCTGCTGCTGCTGCTCCGCCTCCTCCTCCTCCTCTCGCGGTTGCTGCTGCTGCAGCAGCGCCCGCTGCAGCTGAATTGCTGCTGCACTGAAAACTGCAATTGTTGGACCTTCAAGGCCTACAGATGTCGGAGCAGCAGCAGCAGCTGCTGCTGCCGCCACTGCTGCTGCTGCTGCTGCTGCTGCTGCTACTGCTGCTGCTGCTGCTGCTCCCACCTTGTATTGTTTAGTGCCCTATGTATGAGGGGAACTCCTTTAGAGCCCCACCACGATACTGCTTCCCTGTGAAAGTTGCTGCTGCTGCTGCTGCTGCTGCTGCAGGCTCAGACACTGCAGCAGCTACTGCTGCTGCTGCTGCTGCT
>NW_013567081.1:11269-11898 GCF_000499745.2 Eimeria mitis | reverse complement strand
ACTCCTTTAGAGCCCCACCACGATACTGCTTCCCTGTGAAAGTTGCTGCTGCTGCTGCTGCTGCTGCTGCTGGCTCAGACACTGCAGCAGCTACTGCTGCTGCTGCTGCTGCTGCCGCTGCTGCTCTGGCTGCCTGTTCCTGCTGTCAGGATCCGCTCTGGTGAAGAGATGATGCGCAAAGGCAACCCAGGGCGGGGCTGTATGTGCTGCAGCGGCTGCTGCTGCTGCTGCTGCTGCTGCTGTTGCTGTTGCTGCTGTCCGATTCCCAGCCGCTGCTGCTGCTGAGCAGCAGAGAACCCAAGACGACCAGCTGCAGCAACTCTACACCATAAAACACTGCAAACGATGAGGTTTATATCTTTGTTGTAGCAGCAGCAGCAGCAGCAGCACGCGGGGAGGCAGGCGCATGCATGGAGCCCCTGGGCTGCTGCAGGCTGCTGCTGCTCGCTTGCTGCTGCTGCTGCTGCTGCTGAAGTGTTGATGCTGCTGATGATAAATCCCTATTATAAACCTGCCTATACACCCCAAACTGCAGCAGCTCCATCCGTGCTGCTGCGCTGCATCCGCCAGCGGGAACGGCCGCGGGGCCCTTCAAGCCCCGTGCAGCAGCAGCAGCAGCAGCAGCTGCT
>NW_013567081.1:10102-11169 GCF_000499745.2 Eimeria mitis | reverse complement strand
CGCTGCATCCGCCAGCGGGAACGGCCGCGGGGCCCTTCAAGCCCCGTGCAGCAGCAGCAGCAGCAGCAGCAGCTGCTGCTGCTGCTGCAGCAGCAACTGCAGCAGCAGCAGTAATAAATAACAGAATTCACTTGCTGCTGTGTCTCCACTCACAGCTACAGCTTACTCAGCAGCAGCAGCTGTGTGGCGCCCAAGACAACAGAACGCTGCAGCTGGGGGGCCTCGAGGGTTTAGGGTTTAGGGTTTAGGGTTTAGGGTTTAGGGTTTAGTTAACTGGCTGGCAATGACTTAGAGAAAAGAGAAGAGGTAGATGTGGACCCTTCCAGAGGGCTTCAGCAGCAACAGCAGCAGCAACAGCAGCAGCAACAGCAGCAGCAACACAGCAGCAACTGCAGCAGCAGCAGCACTGACTTGAAAAACGCCAGCAGCTGCTACTGCAGCTGCAGCAGCAGCAGCAGCAGCAGCAGCAGCAGCAGATACAACAACATCTCCCTATGTGGAGTGTACGTACACCCGACGAGAATGGAGGTGGGCCTGCACAGCAGCAGCAGCAGAACTGCAGCAACAGCCCCCTCCTCCTTTCCCGCTGCTGCTGCAGCTTTTCTTGCTGCTGATGCGTCCCCCCCGCTGCTGCTGCTGCTGCTGCTGCTAATGCTGCTGCTGCTGCTGCTGCTGCTGTGCTGCAGACGCCCCGGCGGCACGGGCGCTGCGCCGTTGAGGCCTGGCCCACCACAACTCCCTCAGACTGCGAGTACGCCCCAGCAGCAGCAGCAGCAGCAGCAGCAGCAGCAGCAGCAGATATATTAGCTGCAGCAGCAACCGAAGTATTAGAAGCAGCACCAGCGGGAGTGTTAGCACAAGCAGCAGCAGCAGCAGCAAAAGTAGTAGCAGCAGCAGCAGAAGAAGCACTAGCAGCAGCAGCAGAAGTGTTACTAGCAGCAGCAGCAGAAGCATTAGCAGCAGCAGCAGCAGCAGCAAATGTATTTCAAAAAATTAGTATAATATCCCCCAAACCGCTGTATATGCCTCCTACTGTTGCTGCTGCTGCTGCTGCTGCCGCCGCCGCT
>NW_013567081.1:9268-10002 GCF_000499745.2 Eimeria mitis | reverse complement strand
CGCCCCGGCGGCACGGGCGCTGCGCCGTTGAGGCCTGGCCCACCACAACTCCCTCAGACTGCGAGTACGCTCCAGCAGCAGCAGCAGCAGCAGCAGATATATTAGCTGCAGCAGCAACAGAAGTATTAGCCGCAACAGCAGCGGAAGTGTTAGCACAAGCAGCAGCAGCAGCAGCAAAAGTAGTAGCAGCAGCAGCAGAAGAAGCATTAGCAGCAGCAGCAGAAGTTTTACTAGCAGCAGCAGCAGCAGAAGCATTAGCAGCAGCAGCAGCAGCAGCAAATGTATTTCAAAACATTAGCACAAAATCCCCCAAACTGCTGTATATGCCTCCTACTGTTGCTGCTGCTGCTGCTGCTGCCGCCGCCGCCGTTTCTGCTGCTGTTGCTGCTGCTGCTGTTGCTGCTGCTGCTGTTGCTGCTGCTGCTGCTGCTGCTGCTGCAGGCACAGGCCCAGCAGTCTTTTCTCTTCGTCTCTTTTGCTGCCCAAACCCACACGAAGTGAGGCAGCAGAAAAGAAATTCCAGCTCTGCTGCTGCTGCTGCTGCTGCTGCTGCTCTTGCTGCTGCTGTTGTTGCTACTCCTGCTGCTGCTGCTGTTGCTGCTGCTGCTGCAGCAGTTAGGGGAAAAGGAGAACCACTGTTACACGTTACACCCGTCTTCTTTGACATAAGCGCTGTGCAAGCTGCTGCTGCTGCTGCTGCTGTTGCTGCTGCTGTTGCTGCTGCTGTTGCTGCC
>NW_013567081.1:7921-8147 GCF_000499745.2 Eimeria mitis | reverse complement strand
ACCAGTGGCTCGGTGATGGTGTTATTAATGCTTTTATGAAAATGTTACAAATAGATAACAACAACAAACATAAACTAACACATACACGGTATTCTGCTGCTGCTGCTGCTGCTGCTGCTGCTGCTGTTGGTGCTGCTGCTGCTGCTGGTGCTGCTGTTGGTGCTGTTGGTGCTGATGCTGCTGTTGGTGGTGCTGCTGCTGTTGGTGGTGCTGCTGCTGTTGGTGG
>NW_013567081.1:6251-6424 GCF_000499745.2 Eimeria mitis | reverse complement strand
GGTTTAGGGTTTAGGGTTTAGGGTTTAGGGTTGAGGGTTTAGGGTTTAGGGTTTAGGGTTTAGGGTTTAGAGTTTAGTTTGTAGGGTTTATAAAGCCGTTTCTGATCGTATCGCCACTGAAACCAGGATTTACTATTTACTATTTACTATTTAGGGTTTAGGGTTTAGGGTTA
>NW_013567081.1:4265-4367 GCF_000499745.2 Eimeria mitis | reverse complement strand
GCTGCAGCTTCCTCTCCGCCTCAATGGCGGGCAGCGGCGCCCTGTGCGTTTTCCTATGAAATTCCTGAACAAGATCCACAGCAGCAGCAGCAGCAGCAGCAA
>NW_013567081.1:3833-4006 GCF_000499745.2 Eimeria mitis | reverse complement strand
TTGACTTGGGGTCTCCTACTCATGAGCAGCCTTCAGCAGCTAGATCTGTTCCATTGGTGTGCTGCTGCTGTTGTTGGTGTTGCTGGTGCTGGTGCTGTTGTTGGTGTTGCTGCTGGTGCTGCTGTTGTTGGTGTTGCTGCTGCTGCTGCTGCTGTTGTTGGTGTTGCTGCTGC
>NW_013567081.1:3334-3733 GCF_000499745.2 Eimeria mitis | reverse complement strand
CAGCAGCAGCAGCAGCAGCAGCAACAGCGGCGGCAGCAGCAGCAGCAGCAGCAATGGGGCGACATCAGATGCTTTGACTTGGGGTCTCCTACTCATGAGCAGCCTTCAGCAGCTAGATCTGTTCCATTGGTGTGCTGCAGCAGCTGCAGCAGCAGCAACAGCAACAGCAGCAGCAGCAGCAGCAGCAGCAGCAGCAGCAGCAGCAGATGTAGTGGGTTTGTTGTACCCCCGCAGATGGGCTCCGATGACTGCGGCGTTTTTTTGTGTCTTTTTGCTGCTGCTGTTGCAAACGGAAAAAAATTTGAATTCTCACAAAAAGATGTTGCTGCATGCAGGCTCAGACTCGTCAGCTGCTGCTGCTGCTGCTGCTGCTGCTGCTGCTGCTGCTGCTGTTGTTGT
>NW_013567081.1:2405-3234 GCF_000499745.2 Eimeria mitis | reverse complement strand
TGAATTCTCACAAAAAGATGTTGCTGCATGCAGGCTCAGACTCGTCAGCTGCTGCTGCTGCTGCTGCTGCAGTTGTTGCTGCTGCTGCTGTCGCTGCTGCTGCTGCTGTTGTTGGTGGTGCTGGTGCTGGTGCTGTTGTTGGTGTTGCTGGTGCTGGTGCTGCTGTTCCTGCTGCTGCTGCTGTTGTTGGTGTTGGTGGTTGTGCTGCTGTTGTTGGTGTTGCTGCTGCTGCTGCTGTTGTTGGTGTTGCTGCTGCTCCTGCTGCTGTTGGTGTTGCTGCTTGTGCTGCTGTTGTTGGTGTTGCTGCTGGTGCTGCTGCTGCTGTTTCTGCTGTTGTTGGTTTTCCTGCTGCTGCTGTTGCTTATGCTGTTGCTCGTCATGCTGCAGCAGCAGCAGCTGCTGCTGCTGCGGTTACTCATGCTGATGCCGCTCATGCTGCTTGTACTGGTTCTTCTTCTTCCTCTGCTGCTGTTGCTGCTGCTGCTGCTGCTGCTGCTGCTGCTGCTGCTGCTCTCTTTTGACTGGCTTTTGCTGCTGCGTTTGTTTGCAGGCGGCGGCTCTCCTGGAGAGCCCCTGAGGAGCGTCACAACCCAGCAGCAGCAGCAGCAGCAGCAGCAGCTGCAGCAGCAGCAGCAGCAGCAACCACGGTAACTGTAGCAACTGCAGCAACAGCAACAGGTGAAACTGCAGCAGCAGCAGCAGCAGCAGCAGCAGCTAGTTTGTTTCAGTTGGCTAAGCGGCGCTATCTTAGATTTTTTTTGAAAGGGGAGAGGCAAACCCAATATATATATATATATAGATATATATGGGTGTGTGTTTGTGTTTGTAT
>NW_013567081.1:2275-2379 GCF_000499745.2 Eimeria mitis | reverse complement strand
TTTTGTATGTATTTGGCTGTGCGTCCCGCATTAAAAAACTGCAACAAACAAAAGCTGCCTATACACCTGAATTGTTGCGAGCTGCCTATACACCTGAATTGTTG
>NW_013567081.1:1960-2175 GCF_000499745.2 Eimeria mitis | reverse complement strand
ATATATATATATATATATATATATATATATATATATATATATATATATATATATATATATATGTATAAACTTTTTGTATTTTCGGCTTTAGAAGAAGGCCGAGGAAGGAAACGTTGCGGTGTACAGACGCCGCAGCAGCAGCTGCAGCAGCAGCAGCAGCAGCAGCAGCAGCAGCAACAGCAGCAGCAGCAGGAACTCCTCGTTGCTGCTTTTTT
>NW_013567081.1:0-472 GCF_000499745.2 Eimeria mitis | reverse complement strand
GCTGCTGCTGCTGCATTCGCAAGACACCGCCCAGGCCTTCGAGCATCGGCTGCCTGCATGCAGCCTCAGCGCCCGTGCTGCTGCTGCTGCTGCTGCTGCTGCGGAGCCTTCACTGCTGCATCGCCGGTGCTCCGTTGCTGCTGCTCGTCCTGCAGCAGCAGCAGCAGCAGCAACAGCAGCAGCAGCAGCAGAAACAGCAGCAGCAGCAGCTGCTGCTGCTGATATAAACCCTTCATCTGTGCTGCCCCGCTGCCCCCCCATCGACTACCTGCGGTCGCTGCGGCCGCAGCTGCAGCAGCAGCTGCCGCCGGTGGGGCGAACGCCAGCTGCTGCTGCTGCTGCTGCTGCTGCTGTTGCGCTGCAGCAGCATGCTGTGAATGTTACGAAGGCAGCAGCAGCTGCTGCTGCTGCACTCAAATCCTTTCCCGCTAGAATACAGCACCCCACAGCGAGACAGCTGCTGCATCTCTTC
>NW_013567080.1:1237-1308 GCF_000499745.2 Eimeria mitis | reverse complement strand
TTGGCTACGCCAGTGCGTTGGTTGATAAGCAAGCATTAGTTTAAACGCGAATCTTCCAGAGACGTTCGGTC
>NW_013567080.1:0-1015 GCF_000499745.2 Eimeria mitis | reverse complement strand
ACGGGACACCAGACGAGTTCCAACAGAGTTAAAATACTTTTGACCACAATTCCCAACTGCAGCTGACCCTCCTCTCCGGGAGCCCTGCTTACAGAGGCACAAAGGCCTAACCTCGGTGGTGGAAGCAGGTGGCCTGTCGAGGGTTGAAACACACCTTGCTGCCATTCCTTCCGCAAGACAGCACCAAAAGCAAGCAAACTGAAGCTCGTTTTCTACGCGAGCACTGACATAGTTGAAAATAGCTAAACAATTCCTTCGCCCACAGGAACCAGCCTTCACTCAACCAGAAATAGATGCGTCAACATCAGAGATACCATGCTACAATGCTCATCCCTTTCCCTTTGTTTGCAGGCGTATCCATTCATATTGAGCAGCGGCAGCCTAAGGCTCGCTCCATATACAAACGTTAAGGTTGACGGCCTCCAAGTACCGTCTAACGTACTGCAGGACTGCAAGTTTGGAACAGCGCCAAGCGCACCTTAGTACTTCCTACGCAGAAGCTCCACGCGGCATGGAGGAAAAGAAACAACAAACCTTAGTTCTCGGTGCAGTGGCTCGCCATGCCCCTAGCTATGGCATCGTCACTACCAAGGCAGCTCACATGCAGTTTCATAATCGATTATAACGATATGTGGCCACTGCTCCCTTTTCGTGCAAGGCGAATAGAGATTCGTCCCAGCATGGATTAGCAAGGGAGCAATGCCAACCTGAGTAAGTGAAGGCAAATGCGTTTCTCTGTCAGCTGCTGCTTGGGATATCAGGCCAGCTGCAGCGGTGAGCCAGCCTGGACGCTCAAGTGACAACTACGATCCGTTTGCAGCTTGTGGGTGAGATGCCATCAAGGGGCAACAATGCCTGAGGGGCGAAGACTCGCTTTCAAGCAGCACGTAGTGCGGCGAGCACCGCGAGGTGTGGCAGAAAGCCAAATATAATAACGTGCATATACACAGTTTCGATTATTTTCGGTAGCCTTCAACGCAGAAATCTCTAGATTCAGAGAAGCTTAAGGCCATTG
>NW_013567079.1:555-1308 GCF_000499745.2 Eimeria mitis | reverse complement strand
CTGCTGCTGCTGCTGTTCCTTCTCTAGCTGATGCATATGTCTCTCCTGTCTCTCCTCTCTTTGTTGTTTCCACTGCTGCTGTTGCTGTTGCTGCTGCAGCCTCTGCTGCTGTTGCTGCTGCTGCTGTTGCTGCTGCTGCTGCTGCTGGTTGAACTGCTGCAGCAGCTGCTGCTGCAGCGGCTCAGGCAGCAGCAGAGAAGCAAACCTCCCCCCCAATAGGTTTTGTTTTTGTTTTTCTATAGCAGCAGAAGCAGTGAAAGCAACAAAGACAAGAAGACAAGCAGCAGCAACAATAGCGGGTATTTGCATGCGTTTATTTATATTATTTGTTATCTTGTTGCTGCTGTTGCTGCTGCTGCTGCTGCTGCTCACTTGCTGCTGCAGCGCAGCAGCAGCAGCAAACTCTAATACTTCTATTTGTAAATTATCTATACCCACGCTGTCTTCAGATATAGGCCGCAGATAGCCCCCAGTTATTTCTTCTGGCGGGGGAAACGCATGCAGCATCTTCCTCCTGCTGCTGCTGCTGCTGCTGCTGCTGCTGCTGCTGCTGCTGCTGCTGCTGCTGGTGCTGCTGGTGGTGGTTGTGGTGGGGTGGTTGTTGTGGTGCTGCTGCTGGCGGTGCTGGTGGTGGTGGTGGTGCTGCTGCTGCTGCTGCAGCTGCTGGTGAAGACACCTTCGCTCTTTTATTTTATCAGGCGTTGCTGCAGCAGCAGCAGCAGCAGCAGCAGCAGCAGCAGCAGCAGGTGTTCA
>NW_013567078.1:345-527 GCF_000499745.2 Eimeria mitis | reverse complement strand
TGCTGCTGCTGCTGCTGCTGTTGCTGCTGCTGCTGCTGCTGCTGCTGCTGCTGCTGCTGCTGCAGCGTCTGGTGTATAACTTGTATATCTGAGCTTGCTAGCTGCAGGGCCCCTCCCTCTATCCTTCTCTGGCGAAGCTTCTTCGATAAAGATAATAAAATACGTAGATTTGTTGCTAACTC
>NW_013567078.1:0-245 GCF_000499745.2 Eimeria mitis | reverse complement strand
TATATATATACAAATACAGAAATAGATGTATCAATAAGTATTTGTATAAATGTAGATATTGATTAGTTAATAAATTAATTAATTAATATATAAAATAAATAAATAAATAAACTAAACACTTGTATTTATTTATATTTATTTATTTATATTTATTTATTTATTTATTTATATTTTTTATTTATATTTACTTGTTTTCTTTATTATCTATCATTTCTTGAGCTTCACTATAAGTTAAAGCTTTCATC
>NW_013567077.1:1111-1309 GCF_000499745.2 Eimeria mitis | reverse complement strand
GCGGCCGCTGCTACGGGGTGGTGATGGACGGCTCCAATATAATAGCAAACCGAGCAACCGTCAACTGCGCGAGGCCTCGAATACACAAAATGACACGCTGGGGCCTAAACTTCAGTCTTAACAACAACCGTCAACTGCACTTGGCCCCGAACAAATGAAACTCTGGGGCCTAAAATTTAGTCTTAGCCATGACATGAG
>NW_013567077.1:0-1068 GCF_000499745.2 Eimeria mitis | reverse complement strand
CCAATGCACACTTTGCGGAAAGTGCGATCAAATATACCGGCCTTCAAATTGGTTGCTGCTACACACCCGAGGAAGCTAAAGAAGTCAAAATGCAACATGGCTATTCAGACTGCCTACCACTCGAGCAATGCCTAGGAGCCCTTGCTTGGTCAACGGCATTCAGATGGAGAGGGAAAGTCCCTCCTGAACAGACTGAGATGCAAGCAGGTACCAGGACTACACCCTGGAACAGCGAAAACAGCGAAGTCTGTCTGGAGAGATGATGCAACACGCAATTTAAGTCATCCACTGCCCAAACAAAAGCCGGGAAGGTCTAAAGCTCGGGATGCTGCAGTCACCTACAGCGCTTCGCTACCCTCAAGCCGCCGCCCACCGGCCTCAGTGTTGTCGGTGCTGAGAAAACACCACAATTATAGAAAGCAAAGCAATCCAAAACGAGAGAAGTAGTCAAATGTAGCGAAAAAAGTGCAGAAAGTGGCAGTTCCAAAGACATCCGTAGCACGGTAGACTGAAAATGAGGGGACCGTACAAAAACGAAACTCACCGGCCTGTTCCCCGGCCTCGAGTGGCATCTTCGCCTAGCTCGGCGGATTCGCATCCACTAGTTGGGCCATGCTCCAGATTTGCTCTTTTGCTGTCTCCGCCCTTGTTCTTTCCAAATGTAGACTTGCCCCAACTGCATATTTTGCTCCACGCCTTGTTGCCAGGACCCGAACTTGAGGTTGCTGTAATTTGCTCTTCGCTGGTAGGTTGACGGACCGACGCAAACCTTCTTACACCTGCAACAACACTCCAGAACAGTGGAACATGAGACAGTCTTCAGCCAAACAAAAGATAATACACACACTCTGTAAACGAGAAATAGTACGGTAGCCCGTTCGCCAAAAAGCTGACGGACTACAGAACATGGATTTATTTTGAGCAGGCTATTTGAAAACATTCATACAGCGTAGCAGGCGGGAGAAAATACTGAGAACCTGACAACACAGTCCTATTTACAAGCGAGACACAACAGCAACACGTAATTTGCTCGTGAGGAACAGTGGAGAGTGAACTTTGAAGTAGTAG
>NW_013567076.1:13406-15034 GCF_000499745.2 Eimeria mitis | reverse complement strand
AGCAGCAGCAGCAGCAGCAGCAGCAGCAGCAGCAGGTGGTGCTGCAGCAAGAAGTAGATGTTCTGGTGTATACGCAGCCTGTTGACCCTAGAGAGCTGCCGCTGCAGCAGCTTTGTCTTGGTGGTTTGCTGCTGCAGCTGGGCTTTGAAGAGTTGCTGCTGCAGCAGCTGCTGCAGCAGCAGCGCCCCGATGCTCACTGCGCCGCAATCTCTCTCTCATCCCTGTGGAAGCAGCAGCAGCAGCAAGACAGGCAAACTGCTGCAGCAGCAGCAGCAGCAGCAGCAGCAGCAGACCCAGCAGCAGCAGCAGCAGCAGCAGGACCTAGTCTTTCTGAGTGGTGCCGCAAAGCTGCGGGGCTGCTGCAGGAGGATTGGGCCCCCCAGGCACCTGCTGCTCTGCTGCATGCATCGCAGCAAGATGCAGCAGCAGCAGCAGCAGCAGCAGCAGAAGCATATGAGCTGCTGGCGGATCCGCGCCGTGTTGGTGACGTTGTACTCTCCCTAGATAACCTACCACGCACTCTTGCTGCTGCTGCTGCTCCTCCTGCTGCTGCTGCTGCACCTGCTGCTGCTGCACCTGCTGCTGCTGCAGCGGCTGCTGCTGCACCTGCTGCTGCTGCAGCCGTTACTGCTGCTGCAGCCGTCAAGGTGACTCCGCAGCCAACGCAGTGGCAGCAGAATATGCAGCAGCAGCTGCAGCAGTACGACGAGCAGCAGCAGCAACAGCAGCAGCAGCAGCAGGCAGACGAAGAGCAGCAGCAGCAGCAGCAGCAGGAGGAGCTGCAGCAGCTGCAGCAGCAGCTGGAGGAGACCCCACACTGGTCGCTGTCTTCGGCTGCTGCGCTGCGGTGTTGGGAGTCTGAGGGTGCATGCACTGTGCTGCTAGCAGACGCAGCAGCAATAGGCAGCAGCAGCAGCAGCAGCAGCAGAAGCAGCAGCAGCAGCAGCAGCAGCAGTGTTGCTGTCTCTGCTTGCCGCTGGCTGCTAGGCGAAGGGGTGTCGCATGTGCTGCTGCTGACGCCGCTGCTGCAGCTGCCTGCTGAGCTGATGACGGAAGAGGGAGCTGCGTTGCTGCTGCAGCACGACACCCAGCAGCAGCAGCAGCAGCAGCAGCAGCAGCAGCAGCAGCAGCGGCGACGGGGAGGTATTCTCCCTATTCACTGCAGCTGTGCGTCAGAAGCTGCTGTTGCTGCTGCTCTGGATGAGGCGCTGCTGCTGCTGCTGCCGCCGCTTCGTGCTGCAGTGTTTCTTGTCGATGAAGAAGACTGCGAGCAGCAAACCAGCAGCAGCAGCAGCAGCAGCAGCAGCAGCAGCAGCAGCAGCAGCGGGATATATTATATTGAGAGAGGAAGACATGCAAACAACCTGCTGCAGCAGCTGCGTATACACCCCATCGGCAGCAGCCTCAGCTGCTGGGTTTCTATTAGCTACAGAAGAGGGCCCGCAGCAGCACCATCAGCAGCAGCAGCAACTGCTGCTGCTGCTGCTGCTGCAGCAACTGCTGCAGCTGCTGCTGCAGCTTGGGATACGCCACTCAGACACGCGGGTGCTGCTGCGCCAGCAGCAAACGATGAGCTGCTCGATTCAGCAGCAGCAGCAGCAGCAGCAGCAGCAGCAACAACAACAACA
>NW_013567076.1:13072-13306 GCF_000499745.2 Eimeria mitis | reverse complement strand
AGCAGCAGCAGCAGCGGGATATATTATATTGAGAGAGGAAGACATGCAAACAACCTGCTGCAGCAGCTGCATATACACCCCATCGGCAGCAGCCTCAGCTGCTGGGTTTCTATAAGCTACAGAAGAGGACCCGCAGCAGCACCATCAGCAGCAGCAGCAACTGCTGCTGCTGCTGCTGCTGCAGCAACTGCTGCTGCTGCTGCTGCAGCTTGGGATACGCCACTCAGACACGCT
>NW_013567076.1:11842-12365 GCF_000499745.2 Eimeria mitis | reverse complement strand
CGTGCTGCTCTGCATGCAGCTCTTGCTGCTGCTGCTGCTGCTGCTGCTGCTAGGGGCCTCAGAGCTCGCGAGGTGTACATACACCCCGCCGGAGAGCCTTGCTGCAGCAGCAGCAGCAGCAGCAGCAGCAGCAAAGAGTTGCTGCTAAACCCAAACCCATCTCATCTAGACACCTGCTGCAGCCTCGATACCTTCACGCCCATTGACAGCAGCAGCAGCAGCAGCAGCAGCAGCAGCAACAGCAGCAGCAGCAGCAGCAGCAGCAGCGTGACGATGGAGAGTCTGGTGGTATCAGTCTTAGCGAACGCACTGCTGCGGCAGCCACAGCAGCACCATCACCATCACCAGCAGCAGCAGCAGCACCATCACCAGCAGCAGCACCAGCAGCACCAGCAGCAGGAGCAGCACCATCACCATCACCAGCAGCAGCAGCAGCAGCAGGAGCACCATCACCAGCAGCAGCAGCAGCAGCACCATCACCATCAGCAGCAGGAGCAGCAGCAGGAGCAGCAGCAGCACCATC
>NW_013567076.1:11374-11742 GCF_000499745.2 Eimeria mitis | reverse complement strand
CAGTCTTAGCGAACGCACTGCTGCGGCAGCCACAGCAGCACCATCACCATCACCAGCAGCAGCAGCAGCAGCAGCACCATCACCATCACCAGCAGCAGCAGCAGCAGCAGCAGCACCATCACCAGCACCATCACCAGCACCATCACCAGCAGCAGCAGCAGCAGCAGGAGCAGCAGGAGCAGCAGGAGCAGCAGCAGCAGGAGGAGTGTATGCACGTGGAGCATCGTTTGCCTCCAGCAGCAGCAGAAGATCTGTCTTTGCTGCTGCCTTTTGAGCGACAAAGAAGACAAAGAAGGATAGGGAGCGAGGAAGAGATAGAAAGGGTCCGTTGTTTTGTTTATTTATTATGTAAACAGCATCTACCCCCA
>NW_013567076.1:10268-11274 GCF_000499745.2 Eimeria mitis | reverse complement strand
GCAGCAGGAGCAGCAGCAGCAGCAGCAGGAGCAGCAGCAGCAGCAGCAGGAGCAGCAGCAGCAGCAGCAGGAGGAGTGTATCCACGTGGAGCATCGTTTGCCTCCAGCAGCAGCAGAAGACCTGTCTTTGCTGCTGCCTTTTGAGCGACAAAGAAGACAAAGAAGGATAGGGAGCGAGGAAGAGATAGAGAGGGTTCGTTGTTTTGTTTATTTATTATGTAAACAGCATCTACCCCCTGATGTGCTGCTGCTGCAGCAGCAGCCGCTGCAGTATCTAGGGATAGATAGTATCAGCAGCAGAAGGTTATTCTCTTCTCTTTGCTGCTGCTTCATGCTGCAGCAGCAGCAGCAGCAGCAGCTGCTGCTAGATGAGATACTAACAGGTCAGGCGTCTGTACACTCCATCACCATGAAGATTGCTGCTCTTCTTGCTGCTGCTAAAGATGCTGCTGCTGCTGCAGCAGCAGCAGCAGCAGCAGCAGCAGCACCAGCTAGCAGCAAAGCCAGCAGCAGATGCAGCAGCAGATGCAGCAGCAGATGCAGCAGCAGGGCCAGCAGCAGGGCCAGCAGCAGATGCAGCAGCAGAATGAGCGTAGCTTCAGAACACTGCAGCAGCAGCAGCAGCAGCAGCAGCAGCAGCAGCAGTGCTCTTGCTGCTACAGTCCAAAACCAATATTGGCTGTAGCAACAGCAGCAGCAGCAACAGCAGCAGCAGCAGCAGCAGCAGATGAAGACACGAGAAACAACTGCTGCTGCTACCAGGGCTCTTGCTGCAGCTGCACTCCCCAGGTTCTGTCTAGAGACAGCCTAACGTATGCAGCAGCAGCAGCAGCAACAGCAGCAGCAGCAGCAGCAGCAGCAGCAGCAGTAACAGCAGCAGCTGCAGCAGCTGCAGCAACAGCAGCAGCAACAGTTTCATCTCAGACCCTCAACTGCAATCTTATATAAAATTATTTTCATAAAAATGCAGTCCATAGCAGCAGCAGCAGCAGCAGCAGCTGCTGCT
>NW_013567076.1:9655-10168 GCF_000499745.2 Eimeria mitis | reverse complement strand
GCAGCAGCAGCAGCAGCAGCAGCAACAGCAGCAACAGCAACAGCAGCAGCAGCAGCAGCAGCAGCAGCAGATGAAGACACAAGCAACAACTGCTGCTGCTACTATGGCTCTTGCTGCAGCTGCACTCCCCAGGTTCTGTCTAGAGACAGCCTAACGCATGCAGCAGCAGCAGCAGCAACAGCAGCAGCAGCAGCAGCAGCAGCAGCAGTAACAGCAGCAGCTGCTGCAGCTGCAGCAACAGCAGCAGCAACAGTTTCACCTCAGACCCTCAACTGCAATCTTATATAAAATCATTTTCATAAAAATGCAGTCTATAGCAGCAGCAGCAGCAGCAGCAGCAGCAGCTGCTGCTGCTGCTGCTGCAGCACTTGCTGCTTGTCTCTGCTGCTGCTGCAGCAGCAACAGCAATGAAGGCAGCTGCTGCTGCTGGCGACGCCTCATATGATGCTACAGCAGCAGCAGCAGCACACTGCAGCAGCAGCACGCAAACGAATCAATAAATCCCCCCAACCA
>NW_013567076.1:8473-8853 GCF_000499745.2 Eimeria mitis | reverse complement strand
CCCCACCATCACTGACATGCTGCTGCTTCGAGCTACCTTCTGCAGCAGCAGCAGCAGCTGCTGCTGCTGCTGCTCCTGCAGCAGCAGCAGCAGCAGGAGCAGCAGCAGCAGCAGAGCTAGAAGGAGCTGCTGCTGCTGCAGCAGCAGAGAAAAAACGAGAAGCCTGTGTACACCCCACGCCCTCAGAGAGGAGTCGATACAGGCGAAACCCAAACATCCCCTAAACCCTAAACCCTAAACCCTAAACCCTAAACCCTAATAAACCCTAAACCCTAGAGGCCTGAAGGCTGGCTTGGGTGCAGCGAATGAGGAGCCAGCTCTAACGCATATGCAGCAGCAAATTCTGCTGCTGCTGCTGCTGCTGCTGCTGCTGCTGCAGG
>NW_013567076.1:7652-8373 GCF_000499745.2 Eimeria mitis | reverse complement strand
CCCCACCATCACTGACATGCTGCTGCTTCGAGCTACCTTCTGCAGCAGCAGCAGCAGCTGCTGCTGCTGCAGCAGGAGCAGCAGCAGCAGCAGGAGCAGCAGCAGCAGCAGCAGCAGAGCTAGAAGGAGCTGCTGCTGCTGCTGCAGCAGAGAAAAAACGAGAAGCCCGTGTACACCCCACGCCCTCAGAGAGGAGTCGATACAGGCGAAACCCCAACATCCCCTAAACCCTAAACCCTAAACCCTAAACCCTAATAAACCCTAAACCCTAGAGGCCTGAAGGCTGGCTTGGGTGCAGCGAATGCGGAGCCAGCTCTAACGCATATGCAGCAGCAAAGCCTGCTGCTGCTGCTGCTGCTGCTGCTGCTGCTGCTGCTGCAGGAGCAGCAGCAGCAGCTCTGATGCAGCTGTCAACAGCAGGCACGAGCGGGTATGCTAGATTAGGGTTTAGGGTTTAGGGTTTAGGGTTTGTATCGAGGGTTTAGGGTTTGAAACAAATGTTTAGGGTTTTTAGTTTCGTGTTTATAGTGAAGCAAAAAGAAGAGAAAGGGGGTATTGTTGCTGCCGCAGAGCAGCAGCAACAAACAGCTACAACATTAGGGTTTAGGGTTTAGGGTTTAGGGTTTAGGGTTTAGGGTTTACTCGGGTTTCAGCCGAAGTATACTACTTATAAGCATCAATTCAAACAAAAAATTAAAAAAAAATGTCTATAACTATGGGC
>NW_013567076.1:7022-7148 GCF_000499745.2 Eimeria mitis | reverse complement strand
GGTTTAGGGTTTAGGGTTTAGGGTTTAGGGTTTGGGGCTGTGAGGATTGCTGCTGCTGCTGCTGCTGCTGGCGAGGGTTTGTGGTTGCTGGTGTTTTGTCTCTGCGTATTTTCCGCATCTACAAAT
>NW_013567076.1:6021-6260 GCF_000499745.2 Eimeria mitis | reverse complement strand
ACCAGCACCACCCCCAGCAGCAGCAGCAGCAGCAGCACCACCCCCAGCAGCACCAGCAGCAGCAGCAGCAGCAGCAGCAGCAGCAGCAGCAGCAGGAGAAGATGGCGAGTTATATAGATGATGAGATTGATGGGTCCCTGGGGGGCCCCCAAAACATGATGGGGGCGACCTCTATAGATATGACGCAAGCAGCACCGCGTCGGGGTGCTGCTGCTGCTGCTGCTGCTGCTGCTGCTGCT
>NW_013567076.1:2866-3163 GCF_000499745.2 Eimeria mitis | reverse complement strand
GGGTTTAGGGTTTAGGGTTTAGGGTTTAGGGTTTGTGTATAGACCCCGAGGGACGCAAAGTAAACCGCCAAGAGGTGGGGTATTCGCAGTACCAAAACTATCAAAAATTTTTAATACAAGAAGCCCCAGAAACTGCACCCACAGGTCTGCTGCTGCTGCTGCTGCTGCTGCTGCTGCTGCTGCTGCTGCTGCTGCTGATGCTGATGCTGCTGTTGATGGTGGTGGTGGTGGTGCTGCTGCTGCTGATGGTGGTGGTGCTGCTGCTGCTGCTGTTGATGGTGCTGCTGCTGATGGTGG
>NW_013567076.1:2131-2463 GCF_000499745.2 Eimeria mitis | reverse complement strand
GCAGCAGCAGCAGCAGCAGCAGCAGCAGCAGCAGCAGCAGCAGTAGTAGTAGTAGTAGGAGGAGGAGGAGTAGCAGCAACACGATCCTGCTGCAGTTGCAGCACCGCAGCAGCCTGCTACCCCAACAGCAACTGCAGCAACAGCAGCAGCAGCAGCAGCAACTGCAGCAACAGCAGCAAGATGTACGGTAACAGCAGCAACAGCAACGTACCCAGCAGCAGCACCAGCAGCAACAGCAGCATCAGCAGCATCAGCATCAGCAGCAGCACCAGCAGCATCCACAGCAGTAGCAGCATTAGCCCCAGCAGCAGCAGCAGCATCAGCAGCAGCAT
>NW_013567076.1:1860-2031 GCF_000499745.2 Eimeria mitis | reverse complement strand
TATTTATTTATTTATTTATTTATTTATTTATTTCAGGGCAGCTACCCCGTTGGGTCGAGGTGCTAGCAGCAGTATATCTATATAACCCATCGATGAATGGATAAATTAATTTTCTTTCTTTATAAAAACAAATAAAAAAATAAATAAATAAATAAATAAATAAAACATTAA
>NW_013567076.1:0-456 GCF_000499745.2 Eimeria mitis | reverse complement strand
GCAGCAATCCTCACAGCCCCAAACCCTAAACCCTAAACCCTAAACCCTAAACCCTAAACCCTAAACCCTAAACCCTAGCCCATAGCTATAGAAATTTTTTTTTTAATTTTTTGTTTGAATTGATGCTTATAAGTAGTATACTTCGGCTGAAACCCCAGTAAACCCTAAACCCTAAACCCTAAACCCTAAACCCTAATGTTGTAGCTGTTTGTTGCTGCTGCTCTGCGGCAGCAACAATATCCCCCTTCTCTTCTTTTGCTTCACTATAAACACGAAACTAAAAACCCTAAACCTTTGTGTCAAACCCTAAACCCTCGATACAAACCCTAAACCCTAAACCCTAATCTAGCATACCCGCTCGTGCCTGCTGTTGATAGCGGCATCAGAGCTGCTGCTGCTGCTGCAGAAGGTAGCTCGAAGCAGCAGCATGTCAGTGATGGTGGGGATGCAGCTAAA
>NW_013567075.1:816-1309 GCF_000499745.2 Eimeria mitis | reverse complement strand
GCAGCAGCGGAGCTTGTGGCTTTGCTGCTTTTACACTCCAACGCCCCAGTCTTAAGGGTGTGCAATTCATACTTTGTGACTGACGCTTCAAAGGCCCCTCCTCTGGGGAGGCAGTCCCGGAGGAGGCCGGAGCCACGAGAAACGACGCTGCTAGTCTTCAAGGCCAATTGAGCCTGCGGTTAGCGCGGGAGGCCATGAAGTAGTTGTTTCAGTAGGGGCAAAAGGGAGTTTGCAGCCACATTAAAAGAGGGAACCCTCGCTCTTGCCCTTTTGTCAGGGATCCCCCAGGCAGCCTGCCGGGGAGGCGGAGTCCCGTCGCTGTTCTTTATTGTAGCATTGTCTGCCTGCAGTTAGCGCAGGAGCCTTCACTTGGCCTTGGCAAGTTGAGTGTACGCAAATACAAATGCTCTGTAAGTGTATTCAGAGCTAAAGCATGCAGTAAAGAAAGCTTCAGCAAAGCTCCCTTGTGTGCACTCGTGAAGCTGGCGTGTAT
>NW_013567075.1:0-552 GCF_000499745.2 Eimeria mitis | reverse complement strand
CCCAGGGAAGCATGCGGAGCCTCGAGCGAAGCCAAAACCTGGCCACAACTCAATGCTGCACCTGGTTCGTACCCAATCTTAGCAGCAGACCGCCGTGAACACCAGAAAAGTTGAAACATGCAGGAAGTCTTCAAAAGCATCGAACATCCTTTACAATTTGCAATTTGCCTGGGCAAGTTGGTACAATCTCCTAGAGATGCTGTGAAGAAGGAGCAGCCCGTCATGGGTTGCAACGCAAGCTGCTGCAACTCCTGGTAAAAGGCAAGCCCAGATGCAAGAACAACCACACCCCCTTTTCTGGATACATTAATACTGTAGAACATTGTTGAACATCTCCTTACGAGTCAGTAACCAGCGTGCACGCACGTAGAATTACATGTACCGACTTTAGGTGGGCTATGCTACATCTAGCCGAGACGCTCTTGGTAGCCCAGCAACGAATGGATGGAGCAATTTTGACTGTCTGCCTATGGGTCTTTAGGGCTTGCACAGCTATCAAGGCTCAAGCGCTTGAAGGCTAGCAATTCCCCCTATTCATTTGAAATATGGTTG
>NW_013567074.1:1067-1400 GCF_000499745.2 Eimeria mitis | reverse complement strand
AGAGCTCACGTCAGAATCTTCCAATGGCAGAGTACAAGCGGGACTCAACGTTACGTGCGAGCCTCCAGAAGCTTCTAGGAACAGGATAGAAGGTGCAGATAGTAGCACAGGGAGGATCCCAGAAAATTATACCCAGACACGGGTTCTGCGTGCCCTCCCTCCAAACAAGCACCGCAGCGTCCAGCAGAAGCCGCATAAACTACCGAACAAACCTGTGCAGGTCTGCACACTTCTGAGGAGTGTCTTCAACACCCCGACAGACGCTGCTCAGAAGGGAGCCTAAGGAACCAAATAGATGCAAAAACATGATGTTCCTGAAGTGTGCCACTAGCA
>NW_013567074.1:0-967 GCF_000499745.2 Eimeria mitis | reverse complement strand
TAGCAGCGAGCTACGAATTCACGAACTCGGCCTCATTCAGGGAATGAGGCAGTAATCTCTAGAGAAATCAACAGATGCTCATTAAAGCTTTGTGCTGCGAGCTCAGGATTGCCCTCTACGGTAGTCACCGTAAAACCACAGCAAGCCTAAAAGAAGGAGACAGGCAAACCAACTGCAGAAACCGCACTCATGCTGCTGCAGCAATGCACGCTAGATGCTTAGCAGGGGAGCAGGGCAGCAAAATGAAAATACAAATAATTATGGGCCTAAGAACAGGAAACCCCAAAGGCAGGCGAAGGAAGCACAGGAAATCTACACAATCATCTCTAGAGCTTATGAATATGCACTTTTTGCGATGTCTGCTGTGTTCCTCGGAAGTTTCTCGACTTTCCGCTCTACCTTGAGTGTTCCTAATGCACCGAAGTTCCAGTATGCAATAAACCTCTACGCAATACAAACACAGGTCCTTCACGTTTGTGTTCTCATTGTTTATCTCATTGTGAATCTACTCGCAAAACGCGGACGAGCCGAGCCGTTTGCATCAGAGGCGTCTTATCGAAGAACAACGATGATTTCAAAAACTTCGGATTGGAGTTTTCAAAAAGCAGCTGACATCTATTCCATTCCCCAGATAGCAAGGGAACGGCGGCACTCAGAACTCGGGCCGGGGGAAAGGAGCCGGCACAACGAGTCGCAACGCAGCCCGATTGCATGTCATGCTGCAGGGAAACCCCACATGGGTAAGCAGCGAAGCCCATTTTCTGCGTAGACTAACACTACCAACAATTCTCGAGCGCCTACTTGGCCCTCAGGAGCCAACCTGCACGCCTCGGCAATTACGACGATCAGCTCTACACAAGCTATAGTACACCGAGCATAGCATGGCTGTGCGAAGTGAGTATAAACGTCGAGACCGTTGAATTGGAAAGAGCTAAAAACCCATTTTCTCCACTAAATATTCTGAAAA
>NW_013567073.1:1019-1490 GCF_000499745.2 Eimeria mitis | reverse complement strand
GGGGGGCCGTTTGCTGCATCTGAATGTACTAAATGCAGCAGAAAGTGTTGCTGCTGCTGCTGCTGCTGCAAGGCAAAAAACCTGCGGCGATATAACAAATGCAACAGCTGCTGCTGCTGCTGCTGCTGCTGCTGCTGCTGCTGCTGCTGCTGCTGCTGCTGGTGCTGCTGATGGAATCAAAAAGAAATTGTTTATAGACAAGAAAAAACATGAAGGGGCCACAACGGCTTTCGCGTTGCTGCAGGCATGGCCTTCTTGCTGCTGCTGCTGCTGCTCGTGCTGCTGCTGCTGCTGCTGCTGCTGCTGCTGCTGCTGCTGCTGCTCGCGCAGGTCACTCTTGCTGCTGCTGCCTGCAGCAGCAGCGGGGCTGTAGTCTCTGCTGCTGCAGCAGCAGCAACTGAAATTTAATTAGTTATTTTTATATTAAACTTTCCCCAAAATATTTCAACCAGACAGCAGCAGCAGTAGCAG
>NW_013567073.1:0-173 GCF_000499745.2 Eimeria mitis | reverse complement strand
TATATTATATTATATTATATTATATTATATTATATTATATTATATTATATTACATTATATTATATTATATATTCTGCTGCTACTGTTCTATACCTGCCCCTAAACCCTAAACCCTAAACCCTAAACCCTAAACCCTAAACCCTAGATCCTCCCTAACAGCAGTGCACTTGCTG
>NW_013567072.1:1205-1580 GCF_000499745.2 Eimeria mitis | reverse complement strand
TTATACTTGGTTATAGAATTCATCACAGGCTCTGATAGCCCAGTCTCTACACATATCAAAATTTAATAAAGGGTTTGAGATATCTGCTGAATGCAGCAGCAAACCCTCGAGATAAGATTTCTGTAAAGTGCACATTATACCCTCAGATAACACCATCTCCCCCTGCAGCAGCAGCAGCAGCAGCAGCAGCAGCAGGAGAAGGAGCAGCAGCAGGAGAAGGAGCAGCAGCAGGAGCAGCAGCAGCAGCAGCAGCAGCAGCAGAAGGAGTAGGAGTATGAGTTGTTTTTGTTGTTGGGATTGCGGTGGGGTGGTTGAGAAAGAGCAGCAACAGCAGCAGCAGGTGCTGCAGCAGCAGCAGCAGCAGCAGCTGCTGCT
>NW_013567072.1:540-946 GCF_000499745.2 Eimeria mitis | reverse complement strand
GAGTATGAGTTGTTTTTGTTGTTGGGATTGCGGTGGGGTGGTTGAGAAAGAGCAGCAACAGCAGCAGCAGCACTCTTCTACCCTTTTTCTTCCGTCTTGCCACAGCAGCAGCAGCAGCAGTAATAGCAGCAGCAGCAGCAACAGCAGCAGCAGCAGCAACAGCAGCAGCAGCAGCAGTCTTCTACCTGTATCTTGCCGTCTAGGTTAGCGACCATATCCACCACAACCAACCACCACAATCACAGGCAGCAGCAGCAGCAGCAGCAGGAACACCACCACCATCAGCAGCAGCAGCAGCAGGAACACCACCACCATCAGCAGCAGCAGCAGCAGCAGGAACACCACCACCATCAGCAGCAGCAGCAGCAGCAGCAGCAACACGAGCAGCAGCAGCAGCAGCAAAAAG
>NW_013567072.1:0-440 GCF_000499745.2 Eimeria mitis | reverse complement strand
AAAAAAAAAAAAAAAAAAAATACCTGAATTTTTCCATCTAGCTTAGCAACCATATCGAAGTGTTTACCACAACCACCACCACCAAAACCACCGCAAAAAACGCAGCAGCAGCAGCACCACCACCAGCAGCAAAAAAACAAGCAGCAGCAGCAGCAGCAGCAGCAGCAGCAGCAGCAGCAGCAGCAAGACAAATACCTGAATTTTTCCATCTAGCTTAGCAACCATATCGAAGTGTTTAGAACCACAACCACCACCAAAACCACCAAAACCACCGCAACCCCCACCACAACCACAACAAGCAGCAGCAGCAGCCGCAGCAGCAGCAGCACAAACAGCAGCAGCAGCAGCAGCAGCAGCAGCAGCAGTATTTTACCTGAATTTTTCCATCTAGCTTAGCAACCATATCGAAGTGTTTAGAACCACAACCACCACCAAAACCA
>NW_013567071.1:1310-1400 GCF_000499745.2 Eimeria mitis | reverse complement strand
TGCTGCTGCAGCAGCAGGACTATCGATCTCATCAAGCGGCACAGCCGCATACATATACGCCTCTCCCTCTTCTCCCCCTCCCCCTATCTG
>NW_013567070.1:917-1311 GCF_000499745.2 Eimeria mitis | reverse complement strand
ACCAGCCGCAGTGGCATGCTGGGACGGGGGATTACTCCCGGGAGCACTTTGGGAGGCCCAACGGTCGAGTAACCCAACGAGCACCAGAACTATGCTTCTCACTGTTTTGGTTTGTCCTTGCCAATCCTTCCTAATCAAGGAACGTATATCTACCACTAGCGTGTTCCGTACTCGTACCAGCTGCCGTGTTTGTCTGCGAGCCCAGTTGAGGCACGTCAGTACCAACAGGAGGATAATGGCCTTTTCCCGTTGTAAGAACTCTCCGATAATATATGAATACTGTATTTTTCTCAAAAGGCTTTTTATATTGATACAACTTGTAAAATGTTGTAGTGATCTTTATGCGTAGAAGGATACGAAGATCTGGTGTAGGGCATTGGCATCACACAGGTTA
>NW_013567070.1:0-887 GCF_000499745.2 Eimeria mitis | reverse complement strand
CCCCCGAGGAAGAAACCCTGCAACGCAAACACCAAATTTTACCAGCTGTAAACAGTTTGGACTCGCGGCGTCCGTGTAGAAATGAAGTCGAGATGGGCTTGAGGCGTCAGTATAGCACTTGAGTCCCAGGGGTTGTACCTCGGAGACCGTAGCGAACAGCGTTTGAACCCTAAGCTACTCTGACTAGATGCACACTCTGCATCTAGCTACCAATACACATGATTCTCGCTGAATCCACTATTAAACACCATAAATAACCAAAACACACTGGATTTCATATTATCTGTCCCCAAAGGAAAGTCCAAAATAGTAGAACTGCTCCCCACCCTCGCTGAGGGTGAGTGCCAGAGTCAGCCTCAGCCTCACACCCAGCCCCCAAGCCGGTGCCGGGTGGTGAGCACTCTGAGCCTATTATGCATCTTTTCTATGTAAATGTGTCCTAATTCCTGCGACACTCTATAGTATTTAATAGTTTTCATGATACTAGGCCTCTAGAGGCCACACAGTGGAGCTATTGTAGTGGGTGTGCACAACAGACACGGTTTGTATATCCACGACACTGGGTGACAGGCCAGGAACGTGTTATGATCAACGACTGATAGAATTATAGGCAGGAAAGGAATCGCACAATTTGTAGATCGTAATAAAAGCGAGAGAACAAAGTTCTGGTCTTGTGTGGGACCGTCGCCCGCTTTGTCACTTCCGGACCAACGGGCTCGGTTCCGCACTGCCGAGCTCTGCTGCTGCAGCGAGCCGGCTGCATCCACTACCCAGGTGGCAAACAGGTGGCGTACAGCTGTGGGTGTAGCTGCGTGAGCAGCAATAACCACAGGCGAACGGTCAACATAAATCTCATTGTGAATAATAATATGAAATAATAACTAGGA
>NW_013567069.1:0-1031 GCF_000499745.2 Eimeria mitis | reverse complement strand
TACCGAGGGCCACATCAATGATCATGATAGGTAAGGAGCACGCGAAGGTCATCAACGAAGCAAAAGCAATAAACCGAACGCCCCCCATCTCAAACGCCGCCAGGGGTATATCTTCTAGGCTGCTTTGTCTTTGTGTTATACAAATAAACAGCAACAAGGTGAATATAGAACCCCCTATACGTAGCCGGCCAGTCACTGCAACACAACAAACCCTAAACCCTAAACCCTAAACCCTAAACCGCTAAAGTGGCAAACATCCAACAACACGCACACCTTGCATTATCTCTGGAAACACCCAGCAACAGCAACATCAACAGCAACAGCAGCACAGCCAGCAACAGCAACAACGCCAGCAGCAGCAGCAGCAGTATCATCAGAGGCAGCAGTACCAGCACAAGAGCAGCAGCAGAAACAGCAGCGGCAGCAGCAGCAGCATCAGCAAGACTGGAGCAGTACCTTATAGCAGCAGCGCCAGAAGCTCGTGTAACACCAGCAATACAGCAGCACCAGCAGACAGCAGCAGCAGCAGCAGCAGCAACGCGGGCATCGGTGTGTGTGTGTTTCACCTGCATCTCTGCACTCATGTTTCTTATCGAATTGTGACTGAGCGTTATCTTTCATACGTGCGTATATATTTGTATGAGGGAACCACCGGGCCGCCTCATGCAGCATAGACAGCTGCAGGCTAGCTGAGGCCCCCATGCCCGAGTCCGATGAGCCTTCTGTATCCCAGGCACCTTCATCTGTGCCTCCTCCTCCTTGCCATCCCCCTGTTCCGCTGCCTTCATCCTGTGTTGCTGTTGTTCCTGCTGCTGCAGAGGCAGCAGCAGGCCGCTGCAGCGAGCCCACGCCAGAAGAGGAGCGGTTCGGGTGAGGCTGCGCAGGCTCATCTACAGCAGCAGATGCCCCCCGAGCCAGCCTACCGTCTCCCCCTCTCAATATAGAACGACGAGCAGCAGAGGGGGCCCCGTCGGCACCTACCTCCACAGACACTGCGCAGCTGTACGGTGGGGCCTGCCGCATACAGCTGG
>NW_013567068.1:14052-14236 GCF_000499745.2 Eimeria mitis | reverse complement strand
AATAAAACAAATAAAACAAATAAACTAAATAAAATAAATAAAATAAATAAAATATTTTTGTTTTTTTTTTGTAGAAAGAAGAGGAAAGAGAGTGGCAGTGAGGCGCCGCACTTTTTCTGTTTCTTCATCGGGGTGTACAGACAGCCAGCACTCAACATTCACTTACACAGGTATTGTTTTTTTT
>NW_013567068.1:13469-13952 GCF_000499745.2 Eimeria mitis | reverse complement strand
TTTTTTTTTTTTTTTTTTCTTTTTCTGCTGCTGCTGCTGCTGCTGGTGCTCGTGTTGCTGCTGCTGCTGCTGCTGCTGCTCGTGTTGCTGCTGCTGCTGGTGGTGGGGGTGGTGAGGTGCTGCTGCTGCTGCTGTTGGTGCTGCTGCTGCTGCTGATACTGGTGCTGCTGTTGCTGCTGCTGTTACTGCTGCTGCTGCTGCTGTTGTTACTGTTTATGCTGTTTCTGCTGGCGCTTTGGTTGCTTCTTATGCTGCTGCTTTTCCTGCTGCTGCTGCTGCTGCTGCTGCTGTTGCTGCTGCTGCTGCTGCTGCTGCTGCTGCTGCTGCTGCAGGAGAAACGGATGCTGCTGCTGCTGCAGCAGCAGCAGAAGAACTAGAGAGCAGCAAAAGAAAAAAATATAAAAATAAATTTTTAAATGAATTGAAAACAGCAACAGAACTGTGTGATGTAGAGACACTGCAATTTCTTCTCTCGCGGTGGGT
>NW_013567068.1:12920-13411 GCF_000499745.2 Eimeria mitis | reverse complement strand
TGTTGGTTTGTTTTGTTTGTTTGTTCTTTTGTTTTCTTTTTTTTTGTTTTTTTGTTTTTTTGTTTTTTTGTTTTTTTGTTTTTTTGTTTGTTGTTTTGTTGTTTTGTTTGTTTGTCTGTATATTCCTGTGTTTATTTATTTATTCGTTTATTTATTTACTTGTTTGTTTGTTTATTTATGCATCTTTTTTTTTGTTTGTTTATTAATTTCCTTTTTATTTTATTTGTTTGTTTGCTGTTGTGTTGCTGCTGCTGCTGCTGCTGCTGCTATTGCCGCCGCCGCTGCTGCTGCTGCTGCTGCTGCTGCTGTTGCTGCTGCTGCTGCTGCTGCAGCGTGGAGGCTTCGGGTGTATCTGCAGCTCTACCAGAGGTGGTTGCTGCTGCAGATGAATTGCAGCATTTAAATAATATTAATTATTTAGAAAATAAAATAAAAAAAAATATAATTTTATTTTTATATAACAACACAAACGAAGAAGACATCAGTCGACT
>NW_013567068.1:11228-11547 GCF_000499745.2 Eimeria mitis | reverse complement strand
CCTTATAACTTTGCTGCTGCTGCTGCTGCTGCTGCTGCTGCTGCTGGTGCAACTGGTCCTGCTGCTGCTGGATCCCGTTGCTGCTGCTGCTGCTGCTGCAGAAGCAGCAGCAGCAGCAGCAAAAGCTACACCCCATGAAATTAAACTGCAGCAAATATGCAGCAGGGGGCTGCAGGCCCTAGAGATGCATGCAAAAGAAAAAGAAAAAGAAAATAAAAATAAAAAAGAAAATAAAAATAATAATAAAATAAATGATTATATAGATGAAACAGAAACACAACAGTTTTATTATGATGATGAGTTTATAGACAAAATATCG
>NW_013567068.1:9400-9802 GCF_000499745.2 Eimeria mitis | reverse complement strand
ATATATATATATATATATATATATATATATATATATATATATATATAAACTTCTGTGTGTGTGTGTGTATTATTAGATTTATTTGGTGTTTCGGCGGCCATATTTAAAAAGAAAAGAAAAAATAGAAAAAAATAAAAAAGAAAATAAATTAATTTGTTTACGGGCTGTCTCTTTCTTTCTTTTTTATCCTCTTGTAGAGGCACCGCAACTTATTGCTGAAATTGCGTGGGCTTTATATAAAAAAAATAAATAAAAAATAAATAAAAAATAAATAAAAAATAAATAAATAAATAAATAAATAAATAAATAAATAAATAAATAAATATATATTTATAAGTATATAAATGTATATGTATATTTGCTTTATTAAATAAAAAAAATTATAAAAATAAATGAAAAAAT
>NW_013567068.1:8903-9311 GCF_000499745.2 Eimeria mitis | reverse complement strand
ATATATATATATATATATATATATATATATATATATATATATATATATATATATATTCTTTTTGTTTTTATAAATAAAACAGCTACAATATATTTTCCTGTATATCTTTAAATTCCATTACCTTAATTATTTTTTTTTATTTTTTTTTTATTTTTTTATTTTTTTTTATTTTATTTTTTTTTGGGGTGTATGTACAGCTGCAAGGTGCGTTGGTTGCTGCCACTCCTAACAAGAGAAACAAACAACAAACAGAAAAATAAAAATAAAAATAAATTTAGTTTTATTGATTATATACCGCCCCTGCTGCTGCCGCTGCTGCCTCTACATCGCTGGGCTGGGGTGTATAGGCAGCTCGAGCTGCAACTCAAAGAAGAAGAAAAAGAAAATAAAGAAAAAGAAAAAGAAAAT
>NW_013567068.1:8295-8803 GCF_000499745.2 Eimeria mitis | reverse complement strand
TCGAGCTGCAACTCAAAGAAGAAGAAAAAGAAAATAAAGAAAAAGAAAAAGAAAATAAAGAAAAAGAAAAAGAAAAAGAAAATAAAGAAAAAGAAAAAGAAAAAGAAAATAAAGAAAAAGAAAATAAAAAAAATAAAAAAAAAGAAAAAGAAGATGAAATCAAAAATGAAGAGTTTTTTAAAATGAAGTCTTTTATTACATCGATGAAAAAATTAAAGGCAAGCAACAAAAATAAATAAATAAATAAAAATAAATAAATAAATAAATAAATAAATAAAGTAAGTAAATAAGTAAATAAATAAACAAATAAATTAATAAATATATTAATATAAAAATAAATAAATAAATAAGTAAATATATTAAAATATAAATAAATAAATAAATAAATATATAAATAAATAAATGAATAAATAAATAATAAATTAAATAAGCAAAAATTAAATAAATAAATAAACAAACAAAAAAACAACAAAACAACAAAACAAGCAAAAAAACAAACTAAAAAAAA
>NW_013567068.1:5371-8042 GCF_000499745.2 Eimeria mitis | reverse complement strand
TGAAGCTGAGGAAGACGATGGCGGGGGGCCCCCACCAGGGGGGCCCCCAGAGGATGAAGAGGGGGGCCCCCAAGGGGGGCCCCCAGAGGATGAAGGCGAGGGGCCCCCAGCAGGGGGGCCCCCTGGGGGGCCCCCTTGGGGGCCCCTGGGGGGGCCCCCTGGGGGGGCCCTGGGGGGGCCCCTAGAGGATAAAGGGGGGGGCCCCCTAGGGGGGCCCCTAGAGGATGAAGGGGGGGGGGCCCCCGGGGGCCCCCAAGAGAGAGATGTTGGTTTAGAGTGTATGATAGATAATAGTTTATATGAATTGATGAAAAAGAAAAAAGAAAAGAGTTTAGGGTTTGGTTTATGTGGTTTATTGCGGCGGTATATAGAGAAAAGAAGAGAAGAAAGAAAAAATAAATTAATAAAAAATATAAATAAATTAAATAATATTAATATAAATAATAATTTATTTTATTATGAAGAAGATGAATATTATAAAAATAATTTATATGGTTTTTGTTGGTTTGCATGTGGTGATAGTGAGGTGTCTATACACCCCAGAGAGATACAAAACAAAAGAGAAAATAAACAAAACAAAGAAGAAAATAAACAAAATAAAAAAGAAAATAAACTAAATACAAATGAAAATAAAATAAATACAAAAGAAAATAAAATAAATAAACAAAAACAAAAAAAAAATAAAAAAAATATAAATATAAAATATACTGAATCTATTTCTTATAAATTCATACAAAATAACTACTGGCAGACTCAACCAGAAAATGTAAATTTATTTATTTTATTTTTTTATTTTATTTTATTTTTTCATTTATTTTTTTTAATTTATTTTATTTATTTTATTTTATTTATTTTATTTTTTTTATTTTATTAAATTTATTTATCGCGTTCATCATATTTATTTTATTTTATTTACTTTATTTTATTTATTTTATGTATTTTATTTATTTTGTTTTCTCTTATTTATGTTATTTACATTTAGTTATTGCATTTATCTTGATTTATTTAATTATTTTATGTATTTATTTTATTTTTATTTATTTTATTTATTTTATTTATTGTATTTATTGTATTTATTTTATTTATTTTATTTATTTTATTTATTTTATTTATTTTATTTATTTATTTTATGTTTATTCATTTGTTTAATTAACTCAATTAAATTAATTTAATTTTATTTATTTATTTATAAATTTTTTATATATTTATTTGTATTAATATATTAATTTATGTATTTATTTATTTATGTATTTACTAATTAATTATTTTATTTATTTATTAATTAATATATTAATTGATTGTTTGCAAAAAAAAAAAAAAATTAAATAAATATATTATTTTTATTTATTTATTTATTTATTTATTTATTTATTGGTTTATTTATTTATTTATTTATTTATTTATTTATTTATTTATTTATTTATTTATTTATTTATTTATTTATTTTTGTTTTTGTGTATTTCAGCTGCGGGGTGTGTTTACTTTATCTGTTGATTCTTCTGTCTCTGATTTATTAATTTTTTTATTTTGCGATGAAAAAGGCCCCCGTCTCTCTGCTTTTGTTTTTCAGGTTTGTTTATTTATTTTATTTTATTTATTTATTTTCTTTATTTGTTTTATTTATTTGTTTATTTGTTTATTTATTTTATTTATTTGTTTATATATTTGTTTATTTATTTATTTTATTTATTTGTTTTTTTGTTTATTAATTTTTTTATTTTGCGATGAAAAAGGCCCCCGTCTCTGCTTTTGTTTTTCAGGTTTGTTTATTTATTTTATTTATTTGTTTATTTGTTTATTTGTTTGTTTGTTTTATTTGTTTATTTGTTTATTTATTTATTTATTGTATTTTTTGTTTGTTTGTATCTTTATTCATTTGTGTTTCAGGTTTGTCCTTTTATTTATTCGTTTATTGATGTGTTTATTTATTCATCTATTTATTTATTTATGTATTTATATATTCATATATATATATATATATATATATGGATTTATTTATTTATTTATTTATGTATTTTATTTTATTTATTTATTTATTTTTTTGTGTTTGTCTGCATGCAGGTTGATAGTGAGATAGTGCTGCAGCAAATGAAAAATATTTATAAACACATTTGCTTTTAATTTCTTTCGGGGTAAACTAAATATTTATTTTTTTTTATTTATTTTATTTTATTTTATTTTATTTTTATTTTCTTTTTATTTTATTTTATTTTGTTTTGTTTTGTTTTATTTTTATTTTACTCTGTCTTTGTTTTTGTTTTTGTTTTTGTTTCTCTTTTTTTTCCTTTTTTGTTTTGGTTTCATTTACTGGTTTTTGTTGTTGCTTCTCTTTTTTATTTTTATTTAATTTTTTTATTTTTTGTTTTTGTTTTTTATTTGTCTGTTGTTCTGCTGCTCTTCTTTATTTCCTTTTTGTTGCCTGTTTATTATACATCTGTTTATTTTTTTTATTTGGTTTGCTGCTGGTTTTTTATTTTTATTTTTTTTGTTGCGATGAGCTGCAACTGTTGCGTTTGTTTATTATTTTATTATTTTGTTATTTTATTTTATTTTTTATTATTCTGGCTTTTGTTTATTTGTGTAATATTTGTTTTGTTTTATTTTAATTTTTTCTGCTTTTAGGGTTTAGGGTTTAGGGAATGCAAGAGAACAGCACAAGAAGACAGCAGCG
>NW_013567068.1:5065-5169 GCF_000499745.2 Eimeria mitis | reverse complement strand
CCCAGCTAGCTAGCTAGCTAGCTAGCTCTAGCTAGCTAGCTAGCTAGTTCCAGCTAGCTCTAGCTAGCTATCTAGCTAGCTAGCTAGCTAGATAGCTAGCCACC
>NW_013567068.1:4424-4717 GCF_000499745.2 Eimeria mitis | reverse complement strand
TTTGTTTGTAGATGCAGATATAGAGAAATGTAATTAAGAATGTAAGCGAGGGTTTAGGGTTTAGGGTTTAGGGTTTATGCGGGGGGCAGCGGTTCGTCTTGCAGCAACGGATTGTCTTCAGAGGGGGAGCCATCAGCAGCAGCAGCAGCAGCAGCAGCAGCAGAAGCAGCAGCAGCAGCAGTTGGTGCTGCTGCAGCATCGGCTAAAGCTGCCGACTCCAGAACTGAAAACAAAAAAAATGAAACAAAGAAAAAGTAATTATAATAAAATATAAATAAGTATAAATATAAATG
>NW_013567068.1:4046-4324 GCF_000499745.2 Eimeria mitis | reverse complement strand
CATCAGCAGCAGCAGCAGCAGCAGCAGCAGCAGAAGCAGCAGCAGCAGCAGTTGGTGCTGCTGCAGCATCAGCTAAAGCTGCCGACTCCAGAACTGAAAACAAAAAAAATGAAACAAAGAAAAAGTAATTATAGTAAAATATAAATAATATTATTTATAAATATAAATATACTTATAAAAAATATAAATAATATTAATTATAAATATAAATACAATAAAATATAAATATAAATAATATTCAGTATAAATATAAATATACTTATAAGATAAATATAATT
>NW_013567068.1:3603-3946 GCF_000499745.2 Eimeria mitis | reverse complement strand
TAATTATAAATATAAATACAATAAAATATAAATATAAATAATATTCAGTATAAATATAAATATACTTATATTTATATAAATATAATTACACTATAAATATAAATATAAATATAAATATAAATATAAATATAAATATAAATATCAATATAAATATAAATACAAATATAAGTATAAATATAAATATAGATAGAATATATTATCCTTATATTATTTTTATTAAAATATATAAATATATAAAAACTAAAACAACAATATTATAATATATATAATAAAACAGAAACAACATAACAACCATATAATAAAAAATAAATAAAAAATAAAAAAATAAAAAATAAAAAAAAAT
>NW_013567068.1:2890-3503 GCF_000499745.2 Eimeria mitis | reverse complement strand
AATATAAATATAAATATAAATATAAATATAAATATAAATATAAATATAAATATAAATATAAATATAGATAGAATATATTATCCTTATATTATTACTACTAAAATATATATATAAAAAATAAAACAACGATATCATAATATTATATATAATAAAACAGAAATAACATAAAAATAATATAATAAAAAATACAAAAAAAATAAAAAAATAAAAAATAAAAAAAAAATAATATAAATAAAAATAATATTCTTACATTCTAGTCCCCAATCTTCTTCTTCTTCTTCTTTTTGTTTTTCTTTGTTTCCATCATCATTAAAACAATTATTATTATAATTAAAACTATTTATATTTTTTTCTTTTTTTTGTCTCTTTTCTGCTGCTGCTCTGCCCCCACACCATACGCTCTCTCTTTCTCTTCTTTCTTTATAAGCTGCAGCAAACGCTTCGTCTGTCTCCAGCAGTTGTTTTACTTTTTCTCTGAAAAAAAAACAAAAAAAATAAAAAAAATATAAAATTATTTTATTTATTTATTTATTTTATTTATTTTATAAGCTGAGGCAAACGCTTCGTCTGTCTCCAGCAGTTGTTTTACTTTTTCTCTGTATAAAAAAAAACA
>NW_013567068.1:2319-2790 GCF_000499745.2 Eimeria mitis | reverse complement strand
CTGAGGCAAACGCTTCGTCTGTCTCCAGCAGTTGTTTTACTTTTTCTCTGTATAAAAAAAAACAAAAAAATAAAAACAAAACAAATAAAAAATAAATCAAAAAATTATTTTATTTATTTTTTTTTATTTTTTTTATAAGCTGCAGCAAACGCTTCGTCTGTCTCCAGCAGTTGTTTTACTTTTTCTCTGTATAAAAAAAAAAACAAATAAATATAAATATTAATAATGTATAAACCAAACAAAAAAAAAACAGATAAATAAAACAAAAACCAAGAAAAACCAACTAGAAAAACGAAAAAAAAAGAAAAAAAAACAAACAAACAAAAAAAAATAAATAAAAAAAAAGAGAAAATATACCTTTTTTTGTTTATTCTTTGTTGCTTTCTCCCCCCACCAGGCTGCATGCGGTTCGGCAGCACAGCGCTTAAAGCAGCCCCAAAATTTTTGTTTTTTAAATAAAAAATAAAAAAA
>NW_013567068.1:1607-1762 GCF_000499745.2 Eimeria mitis | reverse complement strand
TTTTAAAAAAAAAAAAAAAAAAAAAAATAAAGACTGTTCACATTCAGCACCACGCGTTGCTTTTCAGGTAGATAGGTCTGCATAAATAAATAAATAAATAAATAAATAAATAAATAAATAAATAAATAAATAAATATTTAGGGTTTAGGGTTTAG
>NW_013567067.1:755-1402 GCF_000499745.2 Eimeria mitis | reverse complement strand
TAAATATAAATATAAATATAAATATAAATATAAATATAAATATAAATATAAATATAAATATAAATACATATAAATGTAAATGGTAATAAATATAAAAAAAAATAAACGTAAATAAATAAAAATAAATATAAACAAACACAAATAAATATAAATAAATATAAATAAGTATAAATAAATAAATATAAGTAAATATAAATATAAATATAAATAAATAAATAAGTAAATATAAATATAAATAGAAATAAATATAAATAAATATAAATAAATACAAACAAATGTAAATACATAATATACAAATAACTAAATAAAAATAAAACAAATATAAACACTCAAATACAGATAAATATAAATAAATACAAAAATAAATAAAACAGCACTACCAACAACAAAACAACAGCAACAGCAGCAGCATCAACATTAACAACGATAGCAGCAGCAGCAACAACAACAGCAGCAACAGCAACAGCAGCAGCATCAACATTAACAGCAGCAGCAGCAGCAACAGCAGCAACAGCAGCAGCAGCAGCAGCAACAGCAGCAACAGCAGCAGCAGCAGCAAGATATTCTTACGGTAGCATTCCTTTTCCAATATGGCAGACAAGAATATCTGTGAAGTCTTTACGGCTGTTAAAATTCATCAAAATCTC
>NW_013567066.1:531-1242 GCF_000499745.2 Eimeria mitis | reverse complement strand
TACATATATATATATATATATATATATATATTTATAGATATATTTTCACAAATATATGAATAATTACTATCATTACTACAGCATCAGTAGTATTAGCTGCCATCGAGCTAAGCAGTACAAAACAAAGAAAAACAAAAAGATGAAAAGGAAGAGAAAAAAGAAAAAAAAAGAAAAAAAAAAAATAAATAAAAAATAAATGAAGACAAACGTACTTGTTCATGAGTCCGAGAAGAACGTTGGACATGCCTGGGGTTGCATCGCCAACCAAGACAACACCGACTTTCTTTTTTTCTGCTGCAGCAGCAGCAGCAGCAGCAACAGTATATACACCTCCTTTTGTATACGCAGTTTTAGGGAATATCTGTTTGATTTGTTGCTGCTGCTGCTGCTGCTGCAGCAGCTCTATTACATTCCCTGGCTGCAGCACAGCTCCCTGCTGCAGCAGCGCCTGCTGCACCTCAGCAGCAGCAGTTTCTCTCTGCTGCTGCAGCGGCGACCGCAGCTGCTGCAGCAGATCGAAGTACAGTCTGTGGCCCTTCTGCAGCTGAGCAGGGTCCTTCAGTGCTGCTGCTGCAGCAGCAGGCAGCAACGTCTCCATGGGGGGGGGCCCCGTCAGTGTATACGGCAGCTGCAGCTCCCCTGTGCTCAGCTGCATGGGCCCCGGCACCAAGTACAAATCCAATATCTTCCAAGCCTCGCGCACCTGACATG
>NW_013567066.1:0-501 GCF_000499745.2 Eimeria mitis | reverse complement strand
ATATATATATATATATATATATATATATATATATATATATATATATATATATATATATGTAGCAGCAGCAGCAACAAAAAGAGCAGAAATGGCAACAAACACAGCGGCGGAAAGAGGATCAAAAGGATCAGCAGAAAGAGCAGCAAAAGCAGCAGCAGCAGCAGCAGCAACATGAAAAACACTAGCAACAGCAGCAACAGCAGCAGCAACACCACCAGCAGCAGCAGCAGCAGCAGCAGCAGCATACTTGTTCGAAAGCCTTGAAGAGTGGTTTATCTATATCAACGAGAAACTTTTTGATGACGGGTACATTCGCTTTGCCTTTTCTGTTTTCTAGATTCATCATTCGAGTCAAGGGAACGCCAGCGGGGATCCAGGTCTTCACGTCGCTGCTGCAGCTCATACCCTTCAGCACAGCCATGCAACTCGTCACCTGCAGCAGCAGCAGCAGCAGCAGCAACAGCAGCAGCAGCAGCAGCAGCAGCAGCAGCAGCAGCAGCA
>NW_013567065.1:671-1313 GCF_000499745.2 Eimeria mitis | reverse complement strand
GTGTCTCCTTCCTAAGACGGACTCGATGCACCTGGCGAAGCCAACTTTGTTTCTGCTGCAATGCGGTGAGCAGCTGATTAACTTTTTTGTTTTTGTTTTATTTATTTTATTTATTTTGTTTTATTTTTATTTAATTTAATTTAACTTATTAATATGTTTATTTTATGCAATATATATATTTGTGTATCTATGTATGTGTTTATGCATTTATTTATATATTTATGTATTTATTTATTTATTTATACAATATTTATTTTTTTTATTTATTTACTTATTTATTTTTATTACTGCAGGCCACGAGTTTCATTTACACTGGTGAGTATAAAAGTACAAAAAAATAAATATAATTGGGGTGTCTATACACCTCGCTCGTTTCTTAGTTTAGCTGAGGTGCTGCAGCGGAGAGAATGCAGAAAAGAATGTGCTGTTTGTTTGTCTTCTATAGAAACAGAAGAAAGTAAAGATATATTAAAAAAAAGCAAAACAGAAAAAAAAACAACACAAATAAAAGAATATCAACAACAGCTGTTTAATGCAATTGCACTAGTAGGTAATACACAACAGTAAACAGCCAAAAAGAACATCATTCGCAACAACAAAAATAAAAAAATAATAAAAATAAATATAAATATAAATATAAAT
>NW_013567065.1:0-519 GCF_000499745.2 Eimeria mitis | reverse complement strand
ATATATATATATATATATATATATAGTGTTAACGTATATATATATATAATTCTTGATTTCCCTTGACTGTATTGTTATATATAGAAAAGAAAAACCACATATACAGCACAAACAGAACATCACCCTCAGATGATAGCCCTTGGGTTTAAACTCATAGAAAGAAGCCGCGAGCTCTCTCCTCAACGCCAGGTAACAACGACAAGAAAAAGGAGAAAAGAAGAAAAGAAGAAAAGAAACTGCGAAGGCCCCCAGGCGGTATTTCATACAGCTAGCTAGAGCGGGGCACAGCTAGCTATCTATGACTTGCTGCAGCTGACTTTGGCTAGCTGTATGAAGTATGCTGCACTGAAGATACTGGTAAGGAGAATACACAAAAAAAGCGATGAAAATCGAGTGGAATTGAGGTGTATGCACAGATCAGAGGAGGAGAAAAGAGAGAAATAAGCGAGAAAAGAAGAATAAAAAAATAAAAATTAATTATGTAAATTAAAGAAATAATTTTAATTTAAATTATTTCTT
>NW_013567064.1:879-1313 GCF_000499745.2 Eimeria mitis | reverse complement strand
AAAAAAAAAAAAAAAAAAAAAAAAAAAAAAAAAAAAAAAAAAAAAAAAAAAAAAAAAAAAAAAAAACCACCTAAACCCTCATAAACCCTAGTAAACCCTAGGAGAAAACACTACTAAACCCTAAACACACACGCCAATGGCCATAGGCACGGGGGCCTTTGATAGATACTTGTAGATCAGAATATAACGTGAGAGAGAAGAAACGCAAACCCTAAACCCTCATAAACCCTAGGAGAAAACACTACTAAACCCTAGAATTTATATATATTCATAACAACTCATATCTATCATAAAACACTAAACCCTAAACCCTTGATGATAGGAGGAGAGGTGCTCCTTGCTGTATTCACTCGTTGTATTAAAGGTAGATCCAAAGGCCGTAAACCCTAAACCCTAAACCCTAAACCCTAAAATTCTGAAACCATTAGTATTAA
>NW_013567064.1:0-863 GCF_000499745.2 Eimeria mitis | reverse complement strand
ATATATATATATATATATATATATATATATATATATATATATATATATATGTATATTTATTTATTTATTTGTTTAATTCTCTTTCTATTTGTTTGTTGTTTGTATCTTCTTTCGCGTTTATATTATTATTTGTTTCTTTTTTGTTTTTTGTTTTTCTTTTTTTTTCTGTTGCTGCAGGACAACGAAGAGGGAGTATGAGACCCTCTTGGCGCCTTACAAAACAACAGCAGCAACAGCAACAGCAGCAGCAGCAGCAGCAGCAGCAACAGCAGCAGTACCCCCAGCTCGCTAGAGAGGCTGTGGTGCTGCTGCGGGTTTAGGGTTTAGGGTTTAGGGTTTAGGGTTAGAGAGCAACTGGCGGCGGCTTGTGTGCAGCCACTGAACCCCTTTTTGTTTTTATTATGATTACGAGTTTTATTGTTTTTATTTTATAATTTTATTATTTATTTGTATTTTTTATTTTTATTTATGAATTTTATTTTATTATTATTTTATAATATATAGATTCGCTTTATATCAGCGCATAGAAACAGAACAGAGAGAAAAACGCACAAAAATAATTGTAGGTAAACAAAATAAATAAACAAAATAAATAAAATAAATAAATAAAATAAATAAATAAAATAAATAAATAAAATAAATAAAGTAAATAAACAAAATAAAGTAAATAAATAAAATAAAGTAAATGAAATAAATAAATAAAATAAATAAATAAATAAAATAAATAAGCAAGAGAGGTGAATTTGGTTTCAAAAGAAGCGGCGATATGTCACCAGCAGTCAAAGAAGGAAAACTGAATTTATTGAGCTGTATATACACCTGAATTTATTGAGCTGTATACACATATATATATATATATATAT
>NW_013567063.1:14725-14866 GCF_000499745.2 Eimeria mitis | reverse complement strand
GCTGCTGCAGCAGTTGCTGCAGCAGGAGCAGCAGAAGCTGTTCCAGCAAGAGAAGCAGGAGAAAAGAGCAGAGCAGCAGCTGGAGGCCCGTTGAACTTCAGCGGATCTCCGAAACTCCCTTTGGGAATGCAAACCCTAAAC
>NW_013567063.1:11284-11480 GCF_000499745.2 Eimeria mitis | reverse complement strand
GCAGCAGCAGCAGCAGCAGCAGCAGCAGCAGCAGCAGCAGCAGCGGTGGCAGCGATTGAAGCAGCGCAGCCACAGCAGCAGCAGCAGCAGCAGCAGCAGCAGCAACAGCAGCAGCAGCAGCAGTGACCGGATCAGCGGCCCATCCTCCTCATCCTCAGCAGCCCTGCAGCAGCATCAACAGCAGCAACAGCAGCAG
>NW_013567063.1:9229-11184 GCF_000499745.2 Eimeria mitis | reverse complement strand
CCACAGCAGCAGCAGCAGCAGCAGCAGCAGCAGCAACAGCAGCAGCAGCAGCAGTGACCGGATCAGCGGCGCATCCTCCTCATCCTCAGCAGTCCCTGCAGCAGCAGCATCAACAGCAGCAGCAACAACAGCAGCAGCAGCAGCAGCAGCAGCAGAATGTCTTATAGATGGTTTGGAAAGCAGCTGCTGCCGCTGCTGCTGCGCCGTGCTGCTCCTCGCCGAGGGGGCCGCAGCACCTTTTTGTTTTTATGTGGCGCGGGGTGTACGTACACCTGGATGGGGGGTTCTAATCCTGTGTCTTTGCTGCCGCTTGGTTGCTGCTGCTGCTACGATGCTGCTGCGCTGCTGCTGCCGCAGCTGCGGGAGCGCCGCTGCCTCTTCTATCTGCAGCTAGCAGCAGCAGCAGAAACACTCAGAATACAAAGCCCCCTATTCTCTCACTATTTGCTGCTGCGTATCTGTAGCCACCTGCAGCAGACTGCGCTGCTGCAGCAGCAACGAAGGCTGCTGCTGCAGGGAGCTGCAGCAGCAGCAACAGATATACTACCAGCCAGCAGCAGAAGCAGCAGCAGCAGCAGCACCATCAGCAGCATCACCAGCATCAGCAGCAAAAAACTATCAAAAAAGAGCACCAGCAGCAGCAGCAGCAACAGCAGCAGCAGCAGCAGCAGCAGCAGCAGCAGCAAGGCTGTTGCTGCTGCTGCACTGCAGCAAAGGCTGCAGAACACGCCACTGCCAGCTGTTGTGTCTCGGCTGCAGCAGCTGCTGCTGCAGGTGGACCGCAGCAGCAGCAGCAACCGTATTGTCTGGGAATGTTATGCTGCTGTTGCTCCTACTCTGCTGCTGCTGCTGCAGCCGCAGCTGCTGCTGCAGCACCTCACCACAGCTAGCTTCGAGCAGCTAGCTGTGCAGCAGCAAACAGCATACTACGTGAGGGGTTTGTTTTCTCACCCTGATGGTGGTGCCCCGCTGCAGCAGCAGCAGCAGCAGCAGCAGCAGCTAGCTGAGCTGTACGATCAGCCTTTGCCGCTGCTGCAGCTGCAGCACGATGAGTTGCTGCTGCAGCTTGTCTTCTTGCTGCTGCTCACGTCGCAGCGGCTGCTGCACTGGCAGCAGCATGCAGCCTATGATAGACAACGCCCCGCCTTTCGGCGTCCTGGTGTTCTCTCCCCAGCAGCAGCAGCACCAGCAGCAGCAGCAGNCAGCAGCAGCAGCAGCAGCAGCAGCAGCAGCAGCAGCAAAGACAGCAGCAGTAGGAGCAGCAGCACCGGCGACAGCAGCAGCAGCAAAGACAACTGCAGCAGCAAGTGGTAGTACTGCTCCAACTTCTGCCACTACGCCTACTTTTGCTGCTGCTTTTGCTGCTGCTGCTGCTGCTGCTGCTGCTGCTGTTGGTGGTGCTGCAGCAGGAGAGGAAACACAGGTTGCCTGGCAGCAGCTGCTGCTGTCTCCTGCTGCTGCTGCTGCTGCATGCACCAGAGCAGCAGCAAAAGGGTGGTACTGGTTGATGGATTCACTACAAGAGGGATCAGCAGCAGCAGCAGCAGCAGCTGCTGCTGCTGCTGCTTCACCCGTGCTGCCGCAGTCTGCTGCAGCACGACTTGCTGCTGCTGCTGGCGCAGAGCCTCGCAGCTGGATTGACGTTCCTGCTGCTGCTGCTGTCTTTTTTGCTGCTCCTTTTTTATCCGACACAGGTATTGCTGCAGCAGCAGCAACAAGTGGTGCTGCTGCTGCTGCTGCTGCTGCTGCTGCTGCTGATGGGGGCGTCACTGTGCTGCAGCTGCTGCAGCTGAGGGTGCAGCGGCAGCAGCAGCAACCAACACTTATACTTTCATATACACCTGAAGCTGCTGCTGCTGCTGTTGCTGCTGCTTGGACGCAGCTGCAGCGCCGCAGCATCGGCTACCGCCTGCGCCGCATCCTATGGGAAAACAGCAGCAGCAGCAGCAGCAGCA
>NW_013567063.1:9001-9129 GCF_000499745.2 Eimeria mitis | reverse complement strand
ACACAGGTATTGCTGCAGCAGCAGCAACAAGTGGTGCTGCTGCTGCTGCTGCTGCTGCTGCTGCTGCTGAAGGGGGCGTCACTGTGCTGCAGCTGCTGCAGCTGAGGGTGCAGCGGCAGCAGCAGCAG
>NW_013567063.1:8772-8877 GCF_000499745.2 Eimeria mitis | reverse complement strand
CCGCAGCTACGATGATTTATCTAGCTGCTGGCCTCGTGCTGCAACAGCTGCTGCTGCTGCTGCTGCTGCTGCTCTTGTGCTGCTAGCAGCAGCAGCAGCACTCAC
>NW_013567063.1:8329-8672 GCF_000499745.2 Eimeria mitis | reverse complement strand
CCGCAGCTACGATGATTTATCTAGCTGCTGGCCTCGTGCTGCAACAGCTGCTGCTGCTGCTGCTGCTGCTCTTGTGCTGCTAGCAGCAGCAGCAGCACTCAACACTGCAGCAGGAGGACCAGCAGCAGCAGCAGCAAACGTTGCTTACGCTCTTCTGGAGCTCACGGGGCTGCCTTGGCTGTGGCGGCGGCTGTATAGCAGCAGCAGCAGCAGCAGCAGCAGCAGCAGCAGCAACAGCAGCAGCAGCAGCAGCAGCAGCAGCGGGATGGACTTCATGGGGGGCTTTCAGCAGCAAGAACCTACAGCAGCAGAGATAGCAGCAGCACAGCAATGGCAGGGGACC
>NW_013567063.1:7780-8229 GCF_000499745.2 Eimeria mitis | reverse complement strand
AGCAGCAGCAGCAGCAAACGTTGCTTACGCTCTTCTGGAGCTCACGGGGCTGCCTTGGCTGTGGCGGCGGTTGTATAGCAGCAGCAGCAGCAGCAGCAGCAGCAGCAACAGCAGCAGCAGCAGCAGCAGCAGCAGCAGCGGAATGGACTTCATGGGGGGCTTTCAGCAGCAAGAACCTACAGCAGCAGAAATAGCAGCAGCACAGCAATGGCAGGGGACAACTACAGCAGCAGCAGCAGCAGCAGCAGCAGCAGGATATTACCAGCAGCAGCAGCAGCAGCAGCAGCAGCAAACTTACTGCTCAGATTTTGACGCTCGTGTTGCTGCCTTTTATATGGCTCTAGCACGAGACAACAACTCTGCTGCTGCTGCTGCAGCAGCAGCAGCAGCAGCAGCAACAGCAGCAAGTGCTGCTCCACCATACGGGGCGGAGCAGCAACCTCTCTATC
>NW_013567063.1:7485-7680 GCF_000499745.2 Eimeria mitis | reverse complement strand
CAGATTTTGACGCTCGTGTTGCTGCCTTTTATATGGCTCTAGCACGAGACAACAACTCTGCTGCTGCTGCAGCAGCAGCAGCAGCAGCAGCAGCAACAGCAGCAAGTGCTGCTCCACCCTACGGGGCGGAGCAGCAACCTCTCTATCCTGCTGCTGCAGTGCCGATGGACCCCAGTGCATGCGGTCTGGGTTCTG
>NW_013567063.1:7140-7385 GCF_000499745.2 Eimeria mitis | reverse complement strand
AACCTCTCTATCCTGCTGCTGCAGTGCCGATGGACCCCAATGCATGCGGTCTGGGTTCTGCTGCTGCTGCAGTTGCTGTAGCAGCTGCTGCAGCGGCAGGTACATTTCTGCTGCATGCGTTGCAGCAGCTGCTGCTGCAATCGCTGCAGCAGCAGGTATATTTACCGTGGGTTCTTGGGAGCAGCAGCTGCTGCAGTTGCTGCTGCAGCTGCTGCTGCAGCTGCTGCAGTTGCAGCTGCAGTTGC
>NW_013567063.1:6809-7040 GCF_000499745.2 Eimeria mitis | reverse complement strand
CAGCAGCAGCAGCAGCAGCAGCAGCAGCAGCAGCAGCAGCAGCAGCAGCAGCAGCAGCAGCACCGGCAGCGGCAGTATACAGGCTCTTCTGCAGCAGCAGGTGCTGCAGCAGCTGCAGCAACAGCTGCAGCAGCAGGTCAACGCAGCATCTGCTTTTTGTGCTGATATGTATAGACAGGGCTTGCGCAGCTGCTGCAGTTGCTGCAGTGGTTGTTGCTGCTGCTGCTGCTG
>NW_013567063.1:4667-5726 GCF_000499745.2 Eimeria mitis | reverse complement strand
GCAGCAGCAGCAGCAGCAGCAGCAGCCGCTTTATGTGCAGCGGTGGGGAGAGGGTGTATTCACAGCAGCAGACAGAAATATTTGTAGCTATTTTTTGTTGTCTTTCTTTTTGTCTTTTTCTCTCTTCTATCTGTCTCCTTTTTTATTTATTTATTTATATTTATTTATTTATTTATATTTGTTTATATTATATTTATTTATATTATATTTATTTATTTATATTTTCTTTGTTTACTCTCTCTTTTATCTGTCTCCTTTTTTATTTATTTATCTATATTTATTTATTTATTTATATTATATTTATTTATTTATATTTTCGTTGTTTACTCTCTTCTCTATCTGTCTCCTTTTTTATTTATTTGTTTATATTTATTTGTTTATTTATTTATATTATATTTATTTATATTTTCTCTGTTTTCTCTCGCTTCTATCTGTCTCCTTTTTTATTTATTTATTTATATTTATTTATTTATTTATATTATATTTACTCATTTATATTTTCTTTGTTTTCTCTCTTTTCTATCTGTCTCCTTTTTTATTTATTTATTTATATTTTCTTTGTCTTTCTTTCTCTCGCATCTGTCTCCTTTTTTATTTATTTATTTATATTTTATTTGTTTTCTTGTTTTATCTGTCTCCTTTTTATTTATTTATTTATTTATATTTATTTATATTTATTTATATTTATTTATATTATATGAATATAGAGGGAGACAGAGAAAAGATAGAAACAAACAAAAACAAAGGAGACAAAAACAAACAGAGAAAACAAAATAAAATAAAAAATAAAATAAAATAAACAAAAATAAAATAAAATAAAATAAAATAAAATAAAATAAAATAAAATAAAACAAATAGAAAGAGAAATACACAAAGAGATAGACAGCATAGAGACAGCAAAGAGAGAGATAGAGACAGAAACAGATAAGGGTTTAGGGTTTAGGGTTTAGTAAACCCTAAACCCTAAACCCTAGACAGATAGAAAAAGAAAAGAGAACCCTAAACCCTAAACCCTAAATGTTTATTATTTTGTTTTTTTTATTTGTTTATTGTGTATAT
>NW_013567063.1:3895-4567 GCF_000499745.2 Eimeria mitis | reverse complement strand
AATAAAATAAAATAAAATAAAATAAAATAAAATAAAATAAAATAAAATAAAATAAAATAAAATAAAAAACGAAACAAATAGAAAGAGAAATACACAAAGAGATAGACAGCATAGAGACAGCAAAGAGAGAGACAGAGACAGAAACAGATAAGGGTTTAGGGTTTAGGGTTTAGTAAACCCTAAACCCTAAACCCTAAACCCTAGACAGATAGAAACACAAAAGAGAACCCCGAAACCCTAAACCCTAAACCCTAAATGTTTATTATTTTGTTTTTTTTATTTGTTTATTGTGTAGCTCTATCGCAACAAACAAATAAAAATAAAAATAAACAAAAAAACAAAAATAATAAACAAAGAAACAAAAGAAAAAAGAAACAAAATAATAAATAAAAAACAAAGCAACAAAAATAACAAACAAAAGAAAAAATATAAAAAACAAAAATAAAATAAATAAATAAATAAAGACAAAGAAATATTAAAATAATAAATGAAGACAAGAAAAGACGCAGAGTCGTAAACAGAGAAATCCTACAGCAGCAGCAGCTGTTGCTGCTGCTGCTGCAGCAGCATCTGTTGCTGCTGCTGCTGCTGCTGCAGCAGCTGGTGCTGCTGCTGCTGCTGCAGCACGACTGCTGCAGCAGCAAACTGTTCTAAGGCCTTAGCTCATTGGCC
>NW_013567063.1:3415-3795 GCF_000499745.2 Eimeria mitis | reverse complement strand
ATTAAAATAATAAATGAAGACAAGAAAAGACGCAGAGTCGTAAACAGAGAAATCCTACAGCAGCAGCAGCAACAGCAGCAGCAGCAACAGCAGCAGCAGCAACAGGAATAGGAGCACAAGCGGTTGAAGGACCAGGAAACAACAGCAGCAACAGCAGCTGTAGAAGCAGCAGCAGCAACAGTAACAGCAGCAGCAGCAACAGTAACAACAGCAGCAGCAGCACGCAGCAGCAGAAAACGACAGCGACAACAGCAGTTGCAGCTGCAGCAACAACAGCAGCAGCAGCACCAAAACCACCGCTCAACAGCAGAAAACAACAACAACAACAACAACAACAACAACAGCAGCAACAGCAGCAGCAGCAGCAGCAACAGCAGCAA
>NW_013567063.1:608-851 GCF_000499745.2 Eimeria mitis | reverse complement strand
TGCAGGCTTAGTCGTCTACCTTCATCCGTTGGTGTGTGAAATAGAAAATAAATAAATAAATAAATGTTTATAATAAATAAAATAATAAAAAAAATAAAATAAATTTAATTAAAAAAGAAAAATATTTAGGTTTGTGTATACGTACAGGTTTCACCCCCCAGCGGCGCAGTGCATCTGCTGATCCTCAACAAGAAAAAAACTTTTTGTTTTTTTTTATTTTTATTTTTATTTTTATTTATTTTA
>NW_013567063.1:400-508 GCF_000499745.2 Eimeria mitis | reverse complement strand
TAGAGCCAGCAGCAGCTGTTCCTTCTGTTGCTGCTGTTGCTGCTGTTGCTGCAGCAGCAGCAGCAGCAGCAGCTGCTGCTGCTGCTGCTGCTGCTAGGGCAGGCCTGG
>NW_013567062.1:36254-36731 GCF_000499745.2 Eimeria mitis | reverse complement strand
TATATATATATATATATTCGTGTATTTTGTATTTCTTTTTTTTTTATTTTTTCAGGGTATACACTGCCGGGAACTCAAGCCACACATCAACGGGTTTTGTGGATCCCGGGTTGGCTGCTGGGGGCCCCCTGGGGGCCCTAATGGAGGGTAGCGTTCAGTTTACATGTGTAGCGATAGATGCTGGTGGTGAGTTGCTGGTTGCTGGGAGCCAGGGGAGTTGTTTTTCTGCATTTGTTTGGAGTGTACGGACAGCTAAACTACTAGAAGAGCTCACCGGCCACGAGGCCCCAGTTGTTTCTGTTGCTTTCCATCCTCACCCGGATAGACAGGGGTTGCTCGCTACGGGGAGCTGGGATAAAACTGTTAAGGTAATATTAAATATATATGTTTTTTTATGTTTTTGCTTTTTAATGTATATATATATATATATATATATATATATATATATATATATATATATATATATATATATATATA
>NW_013567062.1:33901-35248 GCF_000499745.2 Eimeria mitis | reverse complement strand
GTTCTTTTTTATGTTTACTCGTAAACTAATATATTTAATTAATTAATTAATTAATTAATTTATTTATTTATTTATTTTATTTATTTATTTATTTGTTTGTGTGTGGCTGCAGCGTGTGATGGGTCTGATAGCGGGTTTAGACTTGAACTGCAGTGTATCGTCTTTATCGTTTTCTTCGTCTGGTTCTTCTCTCCTTATATGCAGCATTCGCTGTCCCAAAGTTTTTATTTATGATATCGAAACTTCTTCGCTCACTGCTACTTTTCTCCTCACTTCCAACTTTCTTCTCGAGGGAATACGCAGAGAACTCAACTCAAAATTCATCACAGATGATGGTACACCACATACACCCCACGCTGTACATACACCCCACGCTGTGCATACACCCTAGGCTGTGCATACACCCCACGCTGTACATACACCGCACGCTGTACATACACCCCACGCTGTACATACACCCCGCGCTGTCCATACACCCTAGGCTGTGCATACACCCCAGGCTCTACATACACCCCAGGCTGTACATACAGCCCAGGCTGTACATACACCTCAGACTGTACATACACCGCAGGCTTCATATATACACTCTGACTGCATGTACACTGCACGAGATGCACAGACACCGCAGAACATGCACATACACCTCGGGAGCTGCAGATACACCGCAACCAGCTCAAACCCCAACACACCAATCCCCCTATACACTTAAAAGGAGTGCTGTTTCCAGTTCGCGTCAACGGCTTCGAGCACAGGGTCAAGGGTCTAGCTAACTCTAGGGTGTAGGGTTTAGGGTTTAGGGTTTAGGGTTTAGGGTTTACACTTCAGGGACCCCAATCCAGGAGTATGATTTGTCGGATGAAGATGACAACTTCAATGAGGGGGAGAGAGAAAGAAAAAGAATCCGCAGCGTAAGCCAAACACACCCGTATTTGTGCTGCTCTAGGGTTTAGGGTTTAGGGTTTAGGGTTTAGGGTTTAGGGTTTAGGGTTAGGGTTTACATTTTTTTTTGGTGTAGCGGGCGTTGGTTACCTTCATATGTAGCTGATCTCTGCAGCATTCCTCATTCCTGCAGCCAAACACAGCAGCAACAGCAGCAGCAGCAGCAGCAGCAGCAGCAGCAGCAGGAGGATTTGTGTTTATATATGTGTGTGTGTGGTGGGGCTCAGCACCGCAGCTTGCCCGGGGTGATGATGGGGGACTTAGCCGCAAAAAACGAAAAAATATTTTTGATTAACGACGTCGCCTTCTCGGGGGACAGCCGCGCCTTCGCTGCAGCAACCTCTCACGGGCTGTATATATACAGCATAGACCTCCAGGTAAAAAAAAAAAATATATATATGTATATAT
>NW_013567062.1:33645-33809 GCF_000499745.2 Eimeria mitis | reverse complement strand
GGTCTAGGGCATGCTAGGGTTAGGGTTTGTGGTTTGTTGAGGGTTTTCGTTTCAGGCATGAGAGTGTATTGCTTTGTATTGTATCGATAGTTTTCTTAGTATGATGTTCTGCATAGATATTATCTAGGGTTTAGGGTTTAGGGTTTAGGGTTTAGGGTTTGTGT
>NW_013567062.1:31543-33412 GCF_000499745.2 Eimeria mitis | reverse complement strand
TTATATATATATTATATATAGATTTAGATAGTTCAGGTGATGAGGTTTATGTTTTTGTTTTTGTCTTCTTTTTCTTGTTCTTGTTTTTCTGTTGTCTTCTTTCTCTGCTTCGCTGCGTGTCTGTCTCTCTCTCTTTCTCTGGATTTACATATATATATATATATATATATATATATGTAGCGGGTTTCGAGTGTGTTTCCACGGTGGGGTTGTGTTGGGGTGTATGTTGAGCTCAGGCGTTTTTATTTGCGTTGGTGGCGAACAACATGCCCACTTTATTATTTGTGTATGAGCATATTCCGGCTTCATCAGTACCGCTTGTATGCAGCAGTTTGTCTCCTTCTCTGCTGCCCCCTCTTCTTCTTTTCTTACAAACCCTTCTATCCCCTGATGTATATATAGGCACCCGACATATACAGTTTCACCTCCTCTGGCTCAGCTGTATACTCAAACTACGCATGCATGTATTCCAGGGTACGCACAAACCCTAAACCCTAAACCCTAAACCCTAAACCCTAAACCCTAAAACGTTGTTATATAGATCGCTCGCCTTCATTTCTGAGCGGCTGGCAGTGGGTTCCATATCGCTGCAGCTAGCTGTAGCTAGCTGTGAGTAGCTACAGCTAGCTGGTGGCTAGCTACAGCTAGCTGGAGGTTATATACAGCTAGCCATATATGCTGAGGATACAAACGTGTGCATACTTTCCCCCCTATTTTTGTTCTTGTCTTTGGTTGTTTCTGTCTTCCTGTTGAGGTCTTCTAGGGTTTAGGGTTTAGGGTTTAGGGTTTAGGGTTTAGGGTTTAGGGTTTTTTCTGCTGCGCTGCAGGGGAGCTCGGGAGGCTGTGGGCAGATACAAATGCAGATAAAAACGGCAGCGAAGACGAACGCAAAGCCGAGGCCTTCAACCGCCTCTCCCGTAAACCCTAAACCCCAAACCCTAAACCCTAAACCCTAGAAACTATGCCCTAAACACTAAACCCTAAACCCTGTTTGCTACCCGCAGTGTAAGCTACGAAAACTGAGATTTAGTGTTTAGGGTTTCTGCTGGATGAGGTGTACGTACAGTTCAGGTGTACATGCAGCTTTATTTTGTTAGTATTTCGTTTTATTTTTGTTTTTTTTCTGGTGTTATATACACAGGAGTTTCTGTGGACCTGCGTACGCTGTTTCTGCTGCTGCTGCGGCAGCTGCAGCAGCAGCACGCCAACCTGCATGCAACCTTCGCCTCCAACATCGGCACTCTCTCTTTTCTCACTTCATCGATGAGCAGCAGACAGAAAGCCCCAAAAAAAAGCATTGCATGCGGCAACTGAAACATATTTTAGTTTCCTTATAAACCCGAAAACCTAACTAAACCCTAAACCCTAAACCCTAAACCCTACACATACACTCCTCGGCCGCCACACGGCTCATGCAGGATCAGGTGGTGGCTAGCTAGCTGTAGCTATATATTGCTAGCTGTGGTTGGCTAGCTGTAGGTGGCTAGCTGTACCCGGCTGGCTGTCTATGGCTAGCTAGCTGTAGCTGGATGGCTAGCTGTGTGTGGCTAGCTGTAGCGAGATGGCTAGCTGCTGCTGTACGCCTTGGAGGAGGAGCTCGCATGCATGCAGCTGCAGCAGCAGCAGCTGCAGCAGCAGCAGCAGTAGCTGCGGCTGTAGAACCATTGGCAGCAGCAGCAGGTGGAGCACCTGTATAACCCTAAACCCTTTGTTGGCTTAGGGTTTAGGGTTTAGGGTTTAGGGTTTAGGGTTTCTTTGAGCTGGATGTTTTGCTTGCGGGCAAAGACTCCATCCCTGAAATAAACTTTTTGTCTGTTGCTGGATTTCTCTCTTTATATATATATATATATATATATATATATATATATA
>NW_013567062.1:31299-31499 GCF_000499745.2 Eimeria mitis | reverse complement strand
ATTATGTAGTTACATTACATCATATAAATATTAGTTTATTGTTATTATTACTGTTATAGAATAAAATATGTCTATAATATACATATTTTATCCTATAACACTAATAATAATAATATATATATAGTGTAACAAATTCAGTAGAAGTAGCAATATATATATATATATATATATATATATATATATATATATATTATAAAATT
>NW_013567062.1:30483-31255 GCF_000499745.2 Eimeria mitis | reverse complement strand
AAAAAAATAATAATATAACGGTTTCATATTAATCCCCCAGCGATAGTACTGGGGGCCCCCATGGGGGGGGCCCAGGGGCCCCCCCGGGGGCCCCCCAGGTGGCCCCCCGGGGGGCCCCTCCAGTATGAGGTATGCTGCTGCGGCGTCTGTATATACACCAGAGTTTTGAGTTATTAAAACATTTTTATGTATTAAATTTTACATTAAAAACAAAAAAAAACTGTTGTTCCGCCCTGGTAGTGGGTGAACTGGGGGCCCCCTGGGGGCCCCTCTTTGCCTTTACTTTTCACCTCACTATAGAGAGATGCAACCAAAAAAGATATTTATTTCTCTCCTCGTTTCTCTCTTCTTCAACTTTAGCTTAAAAGGCTGCCTCACAACCTCATGCTTGCTGGGGGCCCCCAGGGGGGCCCCCTTAGGGCCCCCCATAGGGCCCCCTACGGGGGCCCCTATAGGGAAATCCTTCGAAGCCCGAGTAGGGGCCCCCAAGGGGCCCCCCATAGGGGCCCCCATAGGGGCCCCTATAGTGGCTCCCTCAGGGGCCCCCAGAGGGGCCCCCATAAGGGCCCCCATAGGGGCCCCCATACACCGGCCGGTTGGCGCTTCAACTGTGTCTGCAGTGTGTGGTGAATACGAGAGGAGTAAATGTTTTAAAAGTAATTGTTTACATGTTTCTGCTGCCGAGACACCGCGTGCTGCACTTGCTGCAGGCAGGGCCGCAGCAGCGGCAGCAGAAAGATGTCGCGTTGCAGCTTTTGCCTCGCAGCGTTAT
>NW_013567062.1:26805-30383 GCF_000499745.2 Eimeria mitis | reverse complement strand
TTGCTGCAGCAGCAGCAGCAGCACCTGCTGCTGCTGCTGCTGCTGCAGGCAGGGCCGCAGCAGCGGCAGCAGAAAGATGTCGCGTTGCAGCTTTTGCCTCGCAGCGTTATAGAAGACCGATGGCCGAAGGTGTAAGCAGCAGCTGCTGCAGCAAACGCAGCAGCAGCAGCAACACCAGCAGCAGCAGCAGCAGCAACAACAACAGCACCATCAGCGACGAGCCCACTGTTGCCCGCAGCAGCAACAACAGAAAGAGCAGCAGCATCAAAACAAGCGGCACCACCAGCGCCCCGGGTGTATATGCACAAAGTTGCATATGCCAAGCAGCAGCAGCAGCAGCAGCAGCAGCAGCAGCAGCAGCAGGAGCTTCAGGATCCTCAGCAGCAACCTCTCACCCCTCTCCCCCTGGGGGCCCCCTTGTCTTACGCTTCGCCCCCAGCCCCACCGGCCTGCTGCATGTGGGGGGGGCCCGCACTGCCCTCTTCAATTTCGGCCTTTTACAGGACCATCGCTCCCATGGGGGCCCCCTGGGGGCCCCCGGGGGCCCCCAGGGCCCCCAACGTCTTCAGGGTCCCCAGCCCCCCCGGGGGCCCCACCAGGGTCTTTTGGACCCCCAGAGGCCCCAGGGTACCGGGGGTATGGAGAATGAAGAAGAAGGAGAGAAGGAGAGAAAAGAGAAAATGATTTTAAGGATCGATGATACAGACAGCAGCCGCAGCGAGCAGCAGATGGAGGCAGCCATGCTTGAGGACCTCCAGTACGTAACCCTAAACCCTAAACCCTAAACCCTAAACCCTAAACCCTTTTATCTCTCCCGTTTCTATGCGTCTTCTGGTGTCGTTAAGGGATGGGCGGAATGATATGAATTGGTATTGAGGGTTTAGGGTTTAGGGCCTAGGGTTTAGGGTTTAGGGTTTAGGCTTAAGCAAAGGATACCGGATGTGGATAGGATTCAGGGTTTAGGGTTTAGGGTTTAGGGTTTAGGGTTTGGGTTCTCTCTGCAGGTGGCTGGGCATCAAGTGGGATGAAGGCCCGGATGTGGGGGGCCCCCGGGGCCCCTATAGACAGTCTGAGAGGCAGCATATATATCAGTGGGGCCCCCAAACCAAACACAGCCAACGTAGCTGCTGCTGCTGCTGCTGCTGATGCTGATGCTACAAGCAGTCCCTACTGCTGCTGCTGCTGCTGCTGCTGCTGCTGCTGCTGCTGCTGCGGCTGTTGCATGCAGTCGCTGCTGCTGCTGGTGCATGCAACCTGCCCTGCTGCTGCTATTCCTGTGTAGTCCTCTTGAGCTGCAGCTAGAAGGTTCAGCATAGGGCGTCACATGCTGTTGCTGCTGTTGCTGCTGCTGCTGCTGCTGCTGCTGCTGCTGTTGCTGCTGGTGCTGCTGCACGTTGTACAGACAACAGGGACGACGGCTGCTGGAGAAGGGGATGCTGTACAGATGCTTCTGCAGCAAAGAGAGGCTGCTGCAGCTGCGTCGCGAGGTAAGCTTGCTGCTGCTGCTGCTGCTGCTGCTGCTGTATGTGCTGCTGCTGCTGCTGTATGTGCTGCTGGTGCTGTTGCGACTATACGTGCTACTGGTGACGCTGCTGCTGCACCTACTGCTGGTGCTGTTGCTGCTGGTCTTGCTGCTTGTGCTGCTGCTGCTGCTGCTGGTGTTTGTGCTGCTGCTGCTGTACCTGCTGTTGCTGCTGCTGCTTTGCCTGCTGCTGATGCTTGCTGCTCCTCCACTTGCTGCTGCTGTTACTGCTGCTGCTGCTGCATGCACCGCTGACATCGAGCAGCACCAAAGCAGAGCTCCTAGGGTTTATCATCTGCGGTTTAACGTCTAAGGCCTAGGGCTTAGGGTTTAGGGTTTAGGGTTTAGGGTTTAGGGTTTAGGGTTTGTGCTTGCAGTGCACAGAGCGGGGCCTTCCGCCTCGCTATGACGGGCGCTGCCGCTCCCTGGATCAGCAGCAGGCAGAGACTCTTGCTGCAGCAGGGAGGCCCTTCACTCTCAGATTCAAGTATAGTTATTGCTGCTGCTGCTGCTGCTGCTGCTGCTGCTGCTGCTGCTGTTGCTGCTGCTGCTGTTCGTCTGCCTGGTGTGCCTCAAGGGGAGAATTTTGTGTTTGCTGGCTGTCCTGAATATCCTTTCCTGCTGCATCATCTGTTGCCCTCACCACGTGCTGCTCTTGTTGTTAATGCTGCTGCTGCTGCTGTTGCTGCTGCTGCTGCTGCTGCTGCTGCTGCTGTTGCTGCGGTGCAGGACGCCTGCTGAGCCTGAGACAATTTGCTTCAGAGACCTCGTGAGGGGCCCCGTGACTTTCTCCGTGCAGCAGACAGCAGGGGATTTCGTTTGCTTCAGGCACACAACGGGGGCCCCCAAAGGAGAGGTTTGGGGGGCCCCCGTATACAACTTCTGCTCTGCTGTGGATGACTGGCTGATGGGAGTGACTGCCGTCGTCAGAGGGGAGGAACACATACCCAACACCGTGGCGTGAGCTGAGGGTTTAGGGTTTAGGGTTTAGGGTTTAGGAATGAAAGTAGCAGCCCGAAACTCTGCGCAAAGTCTCGTCCTAGAGCAGCCAGCTACTTGGTCTTTCATGGCCATATGGTGCGCTCCAGGCTTAGGGTTTAGGGTTTAGGGTTTAGGGTTTAGGGTTTGGGTTGTGTGCGGTGCAGCCAGATACTGGTAGCTCGGGCCTTGGGTGCCCCCGTGCCTCTCTTTTGCCATCTCCCCGTCATTGTAGCGAAAGAAGGAGGAAAGATCAGCAAACGCATGCAGCAGCAACTTGCTAGCAGCAGCAGCAGCAGCAGCAACAGCAGCAGCAGCAGCAGCAGCAGCAGCAGTGACTACACGATTCGGGGTTTGCGGCGGCGCGGCTATCACCCAGAGGCTGTCGTAGATTTCCTTAGGGGCCACCACACCAACGAGGGGGGGAACCAGAGGTGCGTAGACACCCCAATGTGCTGCTGCTGCTGCTGTTGCTGCTGCTGCTGCTGCTGCTGTTGCTGCTGCTGCTGCTGCTGTTGGCTGTCTGCTGTACATACACCTCAGCACAAACCAGGAGAAAGTCTGAGTACCTTAAAACGCCGTCTCACTGCAAACCCAGAAACAACGCTGGGACCCGAAATTAGGGTTTAGGGTTTAGGGTTTAGGGTTTAGGGTTTAGGGTTTAGGGTTTAGGGTTTATGATGCCGCTATTCAGGGAGAAGCCGTCTTGGTTGAGTGCGTTGGGCCGCGGGGCGTTTTGCTTCGATGAGATACACCTCAAGTTTGCACACAAACAAAAGATACGGCAGGTAACTCTGCTGCTGCTGCTGCTGCTGCTGTTGCTGTTGCTGCTGCTGTTGCTGTTGCTGCTGCTGCTGTTGCTGCTGCTGGTGCTGCTGCTGTTGCGGCTGCTGTTGCTGCTGCTGGTGCTGCTGCTGGTGCTGGTGCGGTTCTTTTATTGCTCCTGTTGCTGCTGCTGTCGTCCCTGCTGCTGTTGGTGCTCCTGTTGCTGGTGCTGGCGTTGCTGTGGCAGCAGCAGCAGCAATGCACAGCAGCAAACGGGAGAAATCTGTTTCTTCAGAGCTGCATGCGCTTAACC
>NW_013567062.1:23394-26705 GCF_000499745.2 Eimeria mitis | reverse complement strand
TGCTGCTCGTGCTACCGCTGCTGCTGCTGCTGCTGCTGCTGCTGCTGCTGCTGCTACTTGGGCTGCTGCTGCCGTTGCTGCTGCTGCTTCGTGCAGCAAAGATATTGGGGTGCCGCTTACAACACGTGTGGCCCTTTAGATAGCACTGTATTGTTGCGGGCTTACAGCTGAAGACGTGGTGTTTAGGGTTTAGGGTTTAGGGTTTAGGGTTTAGGGTTTGGGGTTTGGGGTTTGCATGCAGTTGGTTGCCAGCCCCGATGCCGAGCCCCTGGTGCAGTTTTTCTTAGATGTCATCGCTATGGCCCCGGGTGTATCCCCAGACACTGCGGAGGTGCCTACAGCAGCAGCAACAGGAGAAGCAGCAGCAGCAGCAGCAGCAGCAGCAGCAATGCACAGCAGCAAACGGGAGAAATCTGTTTCTTCAGAGCTGCATGCGCTTAACCCTTCTCTGTTTAACTTCATCTCTCTTGCTGCTCGTCTGCTGCTGCAGCAGCACACAGCGCCTGCTGCTGTTGCTGCTGCACTACGCGAGTTCCTTACAGGGGGCCCCCTGCAGGTGTTGGGGGCCCCTGGGGGCCCCCTGCAGTCGGGGGGGGGCCCCGGGGGCCCCCTGGCTTCTTCTCGAGTGTATAGGCAGCAACCAGCATTTGTAGCTGTCGCTGCTGCAGTGCTGCAGTCTAAAGAAATGTTTGCTGCTCTGTCTGCTGTCGGTACAGCAGAAGAAGCCTCAGCAGAGACACAGCAGCAGCAGCAGCAGCAGCAGCAGCAGCAGCAGCAGGATGAGGTGCTGCAGCAGTTTGAAGAGTGGAAGCAGCAGCTGCTGCTGCAGCAAAAGATAGAAAAAGCAGAGCTGCTGCAGCTGCTGCGGCTGTCGCTGACGGGCAAGGAGACAGGCCTCCCGCTGCTGCAGCAGGTGAGAAGGAGAAAGAAAAAAAAATAAACATTTGTTTTTCTTTGTTTTTGTTTGTGTAAAATAAAATATAAAATAAACAAATACAACCCTAAACCCTAAACCCTAAACCCTAAACCCTAAATAAATAAAATATATATTCTTCTTCTTTTCTTTTTTTTTGTTTTTTTTCCTTTTCTGTGTATTTTCTTTTTTTTTCGTTTGATGCACTTTTTTGTTTTTTGTTTTTTGTTTGTTTTGTTTGCTTCGTCTCTCGCTTTTACTTTTGCTTTCTTCTTATTTTATTCTCATTTATTTTTATTTTTATTTTATTTTTATCTTTTTATTTGTTTTATTTTTATTTATATTTATTTTTTTTTATTGCTGCAGCTACGCCTCCTCAAGGCAGCGGAGTTGGCTGGCCTCGCGCCGCAGCTAGCAGGAGACAGAGGAGACAAAGAAAAAGAAAAAGAAAAAGAAAAAGAAACAGAAAAAGAAATAGAGAGAAAAGGAGAAAGAAAAGGAGACGGAGAAGGAGACAGAGAGAGAGACAAAGAAGGAGAGAAAGAAAAAGAAATACAGAAAAAAGGAGACAGAGAAAGAGAAAGAGAGAGAAAAGAGAGCAGCAACATAAAACAAAAAAAAGAAAAAAACAAGCAAAAGGTGCCTATACACCCCGGGGTGTTATTTGTCTATCAGCAAAAAGTAAAGACACTGCAGCAGCGGCTAGCAGAGCTGCAGCAGCTCTTGAGGGAGCTGCCTATACACCCCACCTAAACCCTAAACCCTAAACCCTAAACCCTAATATATTACGCCAATATTTATATAGTATGTTATTAGTTCTCCTCCAACAGAAACAAAAACAGAAAAAGAAAGGAGGATGAGAGAGGCAGGCACGAAGCGCATACAAGCAAACGGTGCTGCTGCTGTTGCTGCTGCTGCAGCAACAGCAGAGCAACAGGACAATCTTTTGCTGCTGCTGCTGGTGCTGCTGCTGCTGCAGCAGAAGCTGCTGCTGCTGCAGCAGAAGCTGCTGCTCTGCCGTCTGTGGGTACACCTTGTTGTTTTTGTCTGTCTAATGCGATAAAACAACAAATATAATTTTTGTTTTTATTTATTTATTTTTATTTATTTTATTTTATTTTATTTATTTTATTTTATTTTATTTTATTTTATTTTATTTAGGCCTCCCACTCTTCACCCAGAGACGGGAGAACGCCAAAGAGAGAAGGCACAGGAAACATCCCCCTAACAAACAAACAAACAAACAAACAAAATAAATAAATAAATAAATAAATTAAATAAATAAATAAATAAATAATAAACAAAGGAGCAAAAGAAAAAGAAAAGAAACAGCAACAGAGTGAACAATATAAAAGATACAACAGCCAAAAACTGGAAATACAGAAAGAAAAAAAAACAAAAAACAACAAAAAAAAGAAATAAAAACAAAACAAAGAGACAAACCCAACCCAACGCCCCCTACAAACAACAAACAAATGCTACAAGCTGTACACACACACACACACATCCACAGCTAGGGTTTAGGGTTTAGGGTTTAGGGTTTAGGGTTTACCGCGCTGCTGGCGTCGCCCTATTGAAGCGGGCAATAGTAAGGAAGTCCTCCGTTGTGTCGTCCGTTATAAACCTGCATCAATATAAAATAAATAAAATAAAATAAAATAAATAAAATAAACAAAATAAATAAAATAAATAAAGTAAATAAAATAAATAAATAAATAAAATAAATAAATAAATAAAATAAATAAAATAAAATAATATTAATAAAATAAATTAAATAAATAAAATAAATAAAGGAAATTAGTAAAATAAAAATAAAGGAAAATAAAGTAAAAAATAAATGTTGTTTTTTCTCTCTCCTACACTCATGCTATAGATGAGTATGTGTCTGTGTCTGTGTCTGTTTTTTTTTTTTTTTTTTTTTTTTTTTTTTTTTTTTTTTTTTTTATTTGTGTCTGTCTCTGTTTGTGTTTTTTTCTTTTTTTCTGTTTTTTTGTTTCTGTCTCTCCCTCTCGCTTTCTCTGTCTCTTTGCCTTATTTATTTATTTATTTATTTATTATTTATATAATTATTTATTTATTTATTTATATTTATTTATTTATTTATTTATATTTATTTATATACCTGCCATCTGGTGGGTATCGATCGCAGTCATCTTCATCGCGCTGGTATTCACAGCTCCACACCCTCACCATCTTCTCAACTCCGCTCGTGGCCAGCATTGGCGGGCCCCACAGCCCCAACGGGCTCTGGGGGGACGGACTGCATGCATGCATGCATGCAGCAGCAGCAGCAGCAGCAGCAAAAACAGCAGCAGCAGCAGCAGGCCCTTCTTTTTAATAAACGGTATTTCCTTAACATACACATATATTATATATCTCTCTATATATTGTCTACCAT
>NW_013567062.1:21020-23349 GCF_000499745.2 Eimeria mitis | reverse complement strand
ATATATATATATATATATATATATATATATATATATATATGCATCCATACCTGGCGCAGCAGTTGACTACACAGAGATGGCCCCGCAAGCAAATTCTTCGTTTCAGCGGCTGCGTGGCCAGCGGCTTCACCGGCAGGGGATGCGGCAGCTGCCATATATGCACCTGCAGCAGCAGCAGCAGCAGCAGCAGCAGCGGCAGCAGGTTAAGCAGGAGCAGCAGCACCAGATAAAGCAGCAGCAGCAGCAGCAGGTGTAGCAGCAGCTTATGCTGCTGCAGCAGCAGTTTATGGTTTAGGGTTTAGGGTTTACGTGCTGCAGATACGCAGCAGCAACCGCCAGCCCCTCCTAAGGAGCCCGGCGTGAGGTGCAACAGCCCCAAGGGGGCCTCTCGACCCCCACCCGCATGCATGCATGCATGCATGCATGCATGCATGCATCAGGGCACCGCTTGATACTACCGCTACTCCTACTACTACTGCTCCTACTACTACTGCTGCTGCTGCTGCTGCTGCTGTTGTTACTGCTGCTGGTGCTACTGCTGCTGCTGCAGTTGCCGCTGCTCCTCCCACACATACTACATGCATGCATACATACATGCACGCATGCGTGCATGCATGCATGCGTGTTGATAGGGGGGGGGGGCTAACCTGGAGGTCCTCGGAGCCGCATGCAACGTGCTGCATGTCCGTTAAGAAGCAGCCGCCCTTCATGGTGGTGGCGTTTGTGTAGCCTTCGCTCTGTAACTCAAACAGAGGCAGCTGAGCAGCAGCAGCAGCAGCAGCAGCAGCAGCAGCAGCAGTAGCAGCAGCAGCAGCACAAGATAGATGCAATGATAAAGGACAGAGATATATATAAATACACATACACAGAAAAGAAGAAATAAATATATAAATACAGATAGACGAAAGGGAGAGGAAGATAAAGACAAAGACAGTATAAAAAAAACAAAACAAAAATAAAAATGAAAATAGAAACAGGAAAAAATATATATACTGATTGTCTCCATCCATTGGGGTGTACGTGCACCCCACCCTAATATGAACTATATTTATCCATCCGGACTTCTTTTTTTTCTTTCTTTCTTTATTTAATTTATTAATTTATTTAATTTATTAATTTATTTAATTTATTTATTTATTTATGTATTTATTTATTTATTAATTTATTTATTTACCTCCCAGTCTGTGCTGTATATGAGGGGTTCTCTCCTTCTCCTTATAGCCAGCAGCAGCCGGCCATCCCACGAGAAAACTATTTTATCTATCATCTGCACCAGGGGGACTTCATCGATTTTTTTTGTTTTATACACCCCGCGTCTGCCTCCTCCTTGTCTTGCTGCTGCTGCTGCTGCTGCTCCTCCTCCTCCTCCTCCTGCTGCTGTTGCTGCTGTTGCTGCTGCTGCTGCTGCGTCGCGATCCGACTCTCTATACGTAGGAAAACGAATCGCTGGCAGCTGAGCTGCAACTGCCTCAGCCTCACGCAGCGCCGCCTGCACTGCTGGGGGCGCACCGGCTGCAGCCCGTAGCCGGGATCGCTGGGATCGACCCCACAGACGATCCCCAGCATCAGCATCTTCTTGCTGCTCTTCTCTCTCCTCCTCCTCTTCAGTATCTCCCTCCTCCATCTCCTCTTCTTCGTCCTCCATAGACAAACCCTCAGCATCATCAGAGTTGCTGCTGCTGTTGCTGCTGTTGCTGCTGCTGCTCATGCTGCTGCTCGGCATCTCGGGGGGTTCGGGAGGACTCCCAGGGGGACTCCGAGGGGCCCTCCTGTGGCCCCGCCCACTGCGGGGCCCCCCCGTGCAGGGGGGGCCCCCGCTGGGGGGCCCCCCAGTGGGGGTCCCCCCGCCAGAGGCGCCCCCAGACGGCGGAGCATCCGGGGGCGGGGGCCCCCAGACCCCCGGGGTCGTCTCCCTGCGCGAGCGCAGCTCGTCGCGAGGCAACGTGCGGCGGCGGCGGCGGCTCTCGGGTGTATCCTCAGCTTCCTCGGCCCCTGCTTGGCGTGGTCTCCCACGCCTGCACGCCCCTGGAGATACACCTGCTGCTGCTGCTGCTGCTGCTGCTGCTTCTTGTGCTGCTGCGGCTGCTGCTGCAGGGGTTGGCCGTCGTCGAGAAGATCTTCCAGAGGAGAAGGGGCTGGGCATGGTCGCTGCTGCTTCCGATGTACGCGTTGCTGCTGCTGCTGCTGCTGCAGCATCAGCAGCAGCTGCTGCAGCAGCAGAAACAGAAAGCGTAGCAGGCGTAGTACAGGCGTCTGCTGCCTGCTGCTGGTCAAGCGCAGCGCCTCGCTGGCTCCTTCTACCTAATCGGGAACGCGAGGTATCCCGTTC
>NW_013567062.1:0-17500 GCF_000499745.2 Eimeria mitis | reverse complement strand
AATAAAAATCACGGCATTCAGATACACCTGCAGCAGGCGCCTCCAACGACATGCGCGTCACCAGGCCGTCGTTCGCTGCTGTCAGAGCTCGCGTACCCAGGGCTGCAGCAGCAGCAGCAGCAGCAGCAGCAGCAGCAGCAGCAGCAACACAAGCAGCAGCAGCAGCAATAACAACGGCAGCACAACAAGCAGCAACCGCAAAAACAAATACAACTGCAGCAGCAATAGCAGGGAGCTCATAAATAGATGCACAACGAAGCATGCATTTTCAGGTGTATCTACATGTGCGAGCAATCTACTAATCCACGTGCACGGCAATAGCCCCCTACAGAGTATACATATACATATACATATATACATATACATATACATATACATATACATATACATATACATATACATANATATATATATATATATATATATATATATATATATATATATATATATCAGTTGCTCACAATCGAAATCAATACAGAAGATATTGTCTGAGTGTTCTGTGCGGAATTCCGCTTTGGGTGTTCGCGGCCAAACGCGGGGCTCCCAAATGAGGAGCCGAAGATCATCGCCCCCGCTGAAGAGCCACTGCTCCGTGGGGTGGAACCTGAGGTGTACATACACCCGAATTATGCATGCATGCATGCATGCATGCATGCATGCATGCATGGATGCATGTATGTATGTATATGTATGAAGGGCAGTGAGGCTGGGAGGGCAGCAATGCAGTACCGCTTTATTTAGATGCAACACTAAACAAGAAAGACGGAGATGCGACACACAAAGCAAACAGAAACATATAAAGTCTGATGAACGCCCAAAAAAGAAAAACAATAAAACAACAAACACAGAAACAGAAGCAAAACGATATAAAAGAAATAGCATAAGGCAGATAAGCAACAACATATACTGTCTATACACCTCAGAACTCAGATCCACAATCCCGTCAAACACACGCAACAGAACAAATACAAACAACCAGCACAAACACTAAAACAAATGAAACAAGAAACAGCGCTCCCCACCTAGACGCGTCACGTATCTGCGTGTACACCTGAATTCATACTTCCCCTCTAGATATATATCATCAAAATTAATAAAATTAATTATTATTGTTATTGTTATTATTACTGCATGCGCTCAGCTCACTTGATTGCATTCACACAGCCCTCGTGGCCTCTGTATCTGTACGAGGTTCTGAAGAAGCCCGGCTTCCTCACGCCAATGCGTTGTGCGCGAGAGCGCCAAACGCTGTTGGCAGCACAGAGGCGACTGAATGTGGAGTTGCTGCTGCTGCTGCTGCTGCTGCAGTTGCTGCTGCTGCTGCTGCTGCTGCTCAGCCATCGCTTAGTTCCCAAGTCGAGACAGAGTTTGCCGCCGCCCCAGGGGCCCCTCTCCCGTTTCTGCAAATGTGATATTGCAGAAGTTAAAGCCAACCCGCTGTCTCTGTTGCTTTCTTTGTCCTCCCTCTCCCCCTGAAACAGGGTAGGTGTAATGCGCGGCTTCTTTTTGCTGTCAGAGGGGGGCCCCCAAGGGGCCCCCGCTGAGCCGCAAAGCTCACTAGAGCTCCAGGCAGTAGTGAGGGCCCCGTCCATCTCCTCTCACGTGTAAAGAGCAGCAGATGAGGAGACCAATGCAACCAGGGGGGCCCCTTACTGCCGCCAATCGCTGATACAGCAGACGAACCAATGGGAACTGCTCAAAGGCCTCCTCGCTGTGCTGGGGCCCCTGGGCCTGATGTGCATATGTATGCGAAATGTCTGCCTACAAGGGAAGACAGGGTGGGAAGAACTCGTGCGTTTTCATTTGACGCCGAGATTGAGTGGCCCGTGAGGCTGGCGGTCCCGCTGCAGGGAGTGAGAGAAGACGCATGATCAGCTTTGGGTGGAGAGGCCTCAAAAGAAATATTCTCTCTTTGTCTGTAAAGGAGTAAAAACCCAACGAAGAAGAACACAAGGCATACGAAGACCACCCCGCTCTCCTGCGCTGGTGGACATGGGAGGAAGCGGCGGAAAGCTGAAGTGTAACCGCGGCAAATGCAAGAGTTTCAAGAAAAAAACAGAAATATAGTCTCAAATGACCATTGCAACGCTCGGATGATGAGAGCTACGCAGAAAAAATACCTAAATGATGCATCAAGCCAGAAGAACATATACGGATCGCGCCCTGTCGAGTTTCACTATGCATGCATCCCCGGGGCCGTACGTGTGCGTATTGAAACAAGAAAGCTTTTTGACTTTTTATTGAATCTCTGAAATGCCAATACACTGGACTCCGCCTCTGTATATACAATAAGCCGAAAACATCCTAGAAGCTGCGGATACAAAGGGGGGCTCAGGACGAGAAATGCAGAAATGCTCTAGAAATACACTCAACTGTGCAGTCCAGCGCCTTTGTCTCATCTCCATTCAGTTACTCGCTACTTCTTTGAATAGCCTGAAACAGAGGCATTGTAACCCCGGCAGTGTGTAGAGTACAAATACGCCTCAGTACAAAACAACACAGAGGCATCAAGCACTTGCTTTGCGTCTTGCAGGAGCCGTTACTCTGGGTGGCCTGGAGGAAAACTAATTTACGAGCTGTATAATAATAATAACAGTTAAATGCCGATGATACAGCGCAAGAAAACGCAGGGGAAAGAGGCAGTTTGAGGGTTGCTGTAGTGCTTTACTGTTGGCCTATAGTGCAGAACGCTTGCGCGAGTTGCAAACACAAGTTGCAAGGATTCGAAAACGAGTTTCTCCGCATCTACATATTTAGCGAAGTCCACAGAGGTGACTCGTGCGAAGCTCTGCATCGAATTATAATTAATTTGCAGGAAGTTAATAAGTCCGGTTCGCGTACATAAACATATATGCGTATGTATGTATATGTAGTGACCTACATATACATAGAGGGATATATATATATATATATATATATATATNATATATATATATATATATATATATATATGCGTGTGTAGAAGTAAGACAAGCTTTAGACTCAATGGCCACAATAAAAATGGGCTGAAGGCAACCAAGAACTAAGAGGAGGTTATAAGCTCCCTCTTCACTTTCGCGCATCGTGTTTCTTCTTTTTCTTCTCCTCTCCCTCCATGGAAATCTCATTAACTAATTAATGAACACCGCAGAGCAACACCTCCAGCCTCACCAGACTGAAACGCAGAGTACCCTCTGATTTTGCGTCTTTCGGCGGCTTTGTCTGTATAAGGAAACGATGGCCTCACCCTGTCAGCATATAGTTTGCTTTGTTTGCACGAGTGCAAGCCAGAGACAGAAGCCAAGCTCGTCACGAACAACTGGTTATTGGAGAAGCAGTAAGAGTTCATTGGGTGAGACGAAAGAAGACAGAGAAGCACACAACATGCTGTAATACCGAGTATTCCAAAGAGCATGTGTAACAGTGGCAGCTTGCTGCTGCTGCATCTAATGTACTCCTGCTGCAGTTATGTCCTGCTGCTGCAGCGCAGTGGCACCGCTAAATGGAGTTTTAACGCACAACAGTCATGGGGCCATATGTATAAATATATATATATATATATATATATATATATATATATATATATATAATAGTAATAACAGGAATAATATTAGTGCCTAGGAACAGCAGCAGTGCACAGTGTGGAGGACTTCGAAGGGCGATGGACTGTTGTTCTCTACTGAACAGCTCCTCATGCCGTCAGTGGCTGCTCAAGGACTAACAAAGAAAGCAAACTAAAAGCAACCGCATATTTCTGTCGTCTTCAGCTTCCTGAAGAGCACTCCACCGCAGCTAACTCCAAGTGATTTGCAGAAGTAACTCAAACTCTATTGAAATGCAACAGGTTGCCTTCGTGCATGGAAGCCGTACCGGGTTATATATGGCAGTTAATCAGAAACACAAATGATGTAGTAAGGCTGCCTATCAGTAGCATGAACAATGTAATAGTACTGCTGTAGTACTGCTAGAACAAAAACGAAGGGGTGAGCTGCGCTGCTTGGAGGAGAATGGGGAAAGGGCTGATGCACGGTGGTGTCTGCGAAGCTGCTTTATTTTTTTATACCCATACGCAGAATCGCTACTGAAAGGTAAGTGTTTAACAGCTGTCTACAGCATTCGTGCATGCAGCACCTCGGGCTCACAGCGTCGTATAATGCCTCCATGAGGAGTTGCCTTGCAGCGGGAGCTGCAGCAAGGAATGTCCCTGCAGCTCATGGAAGAATCTGTCTTTGTTTGCTCTCCATATCATCACCAGCCCCAGGCCCTTGGGCTTTGCTGTGCCCAGGACGCCTGGGGGTTGGCGGGGAGGTCATCAGCTGATGTTTGGGTTTTCTTTCCTCACGTCTTTGGCTCTGTTACAGACCCCAGCTGTTCTCAACTCATATCGAGGACCCTCGCCTTGCTACTGCAAGTGCAAGCTGGCTACGTAGAGCAACGTAGTTGGTGTGGTGCGCTGATGAGTGGTGTTCTCTGCTGAGGCAAACTAACTCCGTAATGGGGGTTTATTGTACATTTGATGGTAAATTTGACAGGATGAATATTTGGTATTAGCCGACGGATGCAAGTTTCATGCAGACAGTCTGCAGATATTGTAAACCGGGCGAAATGCGAAATTCCTGAACGACGCCATCGTGTCCACAAATGCTCCGATCTCGCGACAAACTCGAGTTCTTCTTCGATTCTGAACGAAGTATTGATATAAAATTTAGGGTTTTTCTCCACTCTGGAGGAAATAAATGAACGAAATACTCAAAAATGTTCACTTTGATTAAACCGTCGATTTCGAACCAGGCTGCGAGCGGTGGCGGGCTGGAAGGGGCCCCTCCTCATCTTTCCCTCTGTAGCATCTCTCGAACGAGTAAATCCGTGAAGATATTCTTTAATTAAATAACGCGGTATAATTGATAATCGCCGCATGTAAAACTCCCAGGGGTGGTCGTCAGTGGTCTGCTGGCCCCTCGTTTCAACGCGTGTTTCGGGTACAAGGTGTTAGTTTTGCCCGTTGTGTATCTGCAAGCAGCGTGATATTCCCAGCTTAAATGACAGCCTAAGGCAGTTTTTCAACTTCTCAGATTCCCTCTGGCTGTCTAGGCAGCCGAGAGGAAAGAAGGAGGCTCTCGCGTCCACTATGTCCTTTCGTGATTGCATCGTCACTCGACAGCCCATATCATGCAAAAACGCAGCAACTGAGGCAGCTCCACAAGCACAGGCAGCTGCACTCCCTCTGAGTCCCGCAAGTTCCTGTCATGGAGAGGTCTTCCATAGCCCCCGCAGCGTTGTAGGAGCCAACGAAACAGCGGCAGAGGGCTCGGCCTCCGTTGCTGTTCCACCCGAGTCCGTGAACTCCTCTCGAGATAATGGAGAGGGAAGCACTACTTCTGAATTGCCAAGGGGCAGGGCAGGACCATCCCAGAACGCATGCTGTGACAACGGAGACCTTCTGCAAGCTGCGCCACACAGGCCGAGTTCGCACGCAGCTTCTGTTACTGCTTCTGCTGCTGCCTCTGTGCGCAGTGGAGGGATTGCAAGAGGAAGCAAGTTCAGCCACCGTATTATCAACGCATCCGCTCCCATTGCATTCACAAAGACATTCTGCTCGGCGGGGCAGTGGGGTGCATACACACGCAACCCGCAAGGCTACTTGAACGCTGAAGCCGTGCAAGCTGCTGCCGTTGCTGCAGCTGCAGCAGGAGACGGGAGTTTCGCCAATCCCAAGCACTCAACAGAGACGGAAACCTCCCAGCTGTATAAAGATACGTGGGGAAACGGGAGTGTCTGTGCAGCACAACAGGCACGCAGACCGAGCGAGACGCAGAGAGAAGGTTCGGCGCATTCACCTATTATGCCTCGCCGCATCTCCACACAAACAATGAGGAACACAGGAGAGGATAACAACGCGAGAAGGGGAGCAGCGGGAGGGGCACTGCAGGCCAATTCTTCTTCACCTGTTAGGCAGAGCACGCGGACTAGTGCTTCTACGCGGCCTATTCTAGGGTCTTGGCTTTTTGGGGGTTCGGGGTCTTCAACAGAACTCGAACGGCTGCTCAAGGAGGAGAATGATATAGCAGAAACAGCAGCAGCCAGAAGTGAATTGGCAGCCACGAGGTTGCTGCAAGAAGACATGGAGGCAATGATAGCCAACTTGCAACAAGTACGTTCGTCTATACAGCCCCACTAGCGGCCGCAAGAACACTCCTGTCACAGTGTACACTTTCCTTGACATTTATTATTATTATTTCTACTATTGCCATCTTACTGTCGTGATTAGCATCCCCATCACTCACTATAGTCACCATTACTACTACTGCCATTTGTATTTGAAACAACTGTTGCACGCGTGTGCTTGTGCAGGTGAAGACATTTCTTGTTTCGAAGCTGCGAGAGTGCGAGACGGCGCTGCTGACAACGGCGCAGGAGAGAGATGACTTGGAGGCCACTCTGCAGCAGATTCAAGGCGGAATTCAAGACAGCGTTGCAGAGCACAGACGACAGGCCGAGGAATGCAAAGAAAAACTTGCACACAAGGAGGTGACACCAGGTTTTCGGGTTCCGGGTTTCGGGCATAGGGTTTAAGGGTTACATTGCTACTCCTTCTTCAGTACTGCCTAGACAGCCTATGGTCTCGGCTGTTTGCTGCTGTTGCTGCTACAGAAAGAGGTGGAGGATCTGAGGGCGCAGCTGGAACAGGCAACTGCAGAGGCGGTGAATTTGAGGAAAGAAAATGAATTGCTCAAGGCGGAAGTTAACGTAGCGCGAGTTGAGGCAGCGGTGAGCTTGCATACAGCTAGCAGCACAGCATCGTAAACCTCAACCCCTACTTATGCCATAAGCTCCTAAGAGAACGCGCCCGTGAAGTACCAAGTAGCCGTCTCACTACCTCGCTAGCCGCCCGACAGCTCCATGCTGCTAACAGAGACTTGTCTAGAAAGCACTCGGGAGAACTTGCTTTGAGCTCGTGTGCTGTAGCTTCTTGTGAGGGTTCTTGTGTCGAAATATTCTGCTGCTGCTGCCGCTGGTTAAAGGACTTGCATTCAAGTTGTGTGGTACTGCTGCTTGTTGGGGTACTTGTGCGGTGTACTGGTACTGGTGCTACTTGTTGGGGTTCTGGCATTTAAATTTAGATGTTGCTGCTTTGGGGGGTCTGCAGGACGTGGCTGCTGCTGACGGCTTCCGCATCGAAGAGTACCGGCTGGCGCTGAAGACTCTGATGGAGCGAGACAAGGTACAAACAAAACAAACAAAACACCAATTGGCACCTTGTCACTTTCTCTCCATCGCTTCCGTGTCGCCCAAGGCAGCGTCGTCTGTTTGTTTCTGTGACATTCGTAGCCGTTTTGTTCTCTTTAGAGTTTGGGCAGTACCTGCAACCACCGGACTAGTTTTTATGGATATTCATCTGCATTTTTCCTTCTGTTCTTGCGTTCATTTCATGCGCGGGGTTAAGCTTTCCCTTCTGAATGTTGTTTGCTGCGTCTGCTTGCCTCTTCAGGCCCAACGGCGCGAGCTGAAACGGCTCCGAGGCCAGCTGATTAAAACGCGTGAGGATTTCGCAAGCGCTCTGGCACGCGTAGACGAGCTGGAGACTCTAGAGGAATTTAGAAAGTCGCAGATGAATTCAGACGAAACAGCAGCAGCTGCTGCCGCTCAACAGACATCCCCCTGGAGTGGTCGCAGCACCGGGGACCCCCAAAGGAGCCCCGAGGGGCCCGGAGGTCATTCCAGCAGCAGCGCGACGCCGCCCGATGAGTGTAGCGCCCCCGCTTCGAGGCAGAAGCACACAGATGTGCAGACAGACGGGGGGGAAGAGTGCAGTGTAAGCAGCCGTGATGCAGACAGTGCGAGGAGAAGATCAGAAGACGCAAGCGGAACCTCGTGCCAGCCCAGCTGTAAAGACAGGAACAGCGACAAGCCGAGCTCGCCGAGTGGACGGGTGTTGGGGAGGAGTGTGAAGGGTTTTCTGGCCTCGGGCGTAACGCAGCTGCTGCAGCGCATAGAGAATGTCATCTCAACGGACAGAGAACACCCTGAGCTGTCTACAGACCGTGAATCGCAGGCAAGTGCCGATACCCCTCCTGAAGTAGAACGGAGCCTGCATGAGGAGGCGGAGCTATTCCTGCAGCGCACCCTCCCCAACAGCGACCTGATAGTGCACCTTGAAGGCGGCCAGGATGGGGAGTCGGAGGAAGACGATACCGCCTTCAGCCAAGAAGGAGACGCAGGAACTCTAAAGAACGTGGCACGCAGCGTGTGGCAGGCAGCCCACGAGCTTCTTGCCGATCGAGCAATGCCCCCAGCCAGACTCTCCACTCTGCGAACAGTAGCGGCCGGTAACCCCTCAGCCTGGGAGGTGCTACGGGAGCGCCACCGGGCAGCAAAGTCGATGCCGCTTTTCAGCAGCATCCCGCCTGCTGCTTACCCCTTGATGACTCAGGCAAGCGAGAGCCCTCAAGGTTGGCGGTCAACAACAGGCGGAAAGATGGGGAGCGGGCCCTCCTCCTCCTCTCGGGCCGCAACAGTTTCACGGCGCAGGGGCCATGCAGGTGCTGCCAGTCCAGGCGCTCTAAACTTGCGTTCTTTGGGGAGAACCGAACGCGGGCGCAAATCGGCATCGCCACAGGCCTGCATGACAGTGGAGTTGCCGTCGGAGGTGCCGGTGTGTAGCTCAGAAGTTCATAGTGATGTCGCAGAAGATTTAGAAGGGAGCGGTGAGCCCCCAGCAGGAACTCAGCAGGAAACCCCTCCAGCAAGGGAGACGGACGCAGAGACCCCAACGGCGACCGAGCATGGAGCTGCTCCTGGTGCAGCACAAGAGAAGATGCAGCAGCCATCGACCCCGTCAGAAGCAGCAGACGAGCCAGAAGCAAACGGTGGCTGCCCCGAAACCCCAAAGCCGAAGGAATCCGATGATGCAGCGCAGCCAGAGGCTGCAGATGCTGCAGCAGAGGGCCCGCCGCTGAAGGATGATGGGGTTTGAGGAGAGGGGATGCTGCAACTGTTCTTCGAGGCAGATGACTCGGGGACTTGCATCATTATTGCACTAATTTTAAGCTGTCTACTTTATCTTATTGTTGTATGTCTGTACTTCGGTTCTGTCTGCCTAGGGCTTTGCACACGGCATCAGCAGCAGTTGTAGAGCATCCAGCCATTTGCAGCGTTCAGCTTGTTATATATTTCTGTTCCCTCATGTGCACCTTTTATCGATTGCACTATCATAATAGGTACGACCAGCCTGCAGTAAGATGCAGATAATTGAATTCAATATGCGCCGCGGGTCGTGCTCCCGACCTGCGAGGGCTCGAAGGCATTTAAAGAGCTACGTTGAGTTGGTCTCAAGGAAATGTTTTTATCTACATGGTGCACCGAGCGAGCGAAATGATGCGTCTACCTGCATCCGCTCTCAGCATACACAGAGGCCTGCGCCGCTTGGAGCACTCTTACAGCTACGCACGTTGTTGTCAGCAAACGCACTACTCAGTTATGTTTAACGCGCTCTATGTCCAGGGCATTCAAGAACAGCAGCTGCGAGTAAGCACTGTTCTATTGTTAAACGCCTCAACGCTTTCTGTTGATGCCAAGAGAGAAGTGCGTGTCGGCCTCACTTCACTGCAACGCATAACTTGCGGGCCAACTAATAAACACCAGTGCAAGGCAAAACACAACTAAATGACACCATAGGAAACTGTTCTTCACAACAACGCTCCCAGTCCCCCTTACGCCCTCCCGCCGCGCCCTCAAACCTCCTTAGCAGGCTAAGGCTACGGAATTCGATGGAGAGAAAAGCGGATCTGGGCCTGTCTACAGTCTTAGCTTTCTTTGTGAACAGATGCACCCATGTGCATATGCCGTGGCATATGCACTAGGGAATAACAGCTGTCAGGTTACTGCCTAGGGAAGCGTACATTCAGCAGCCCCAAATGCTGCAGTACTGCTGTCTACAGAACACGGAGCCCTTCAGCACGCTTGGTTCAAAGGGTTCTCCGGTGCCTTCTTCCACTGCAGCAACACATAAATAAAGCGGAATGTCCATAGAGCTGACACCCTCACAGAGCCAAACAGCAACCCCTGCACTGCATTCCCCCCTCCTGCTCCCCCAACTTGGTGCGTTTTACTCCGTTATGGGACATACCTGCTTCGATAGCAGCTCTAGCAATTGAGAGCGTTTGAGCGTTGGGTTTTCGGCCTTCAGTCGCGGCATCATTTGCTCCTCGTAAGCCCGGTAAGCCTGGCGCACCATCAACATACAGCTTGGCAGAGTTAATTAAGCAGAAATTAACGCCAACGTTAAGTGATTCAAATGATAATGCAACTTGGCACAGTGCCACAACCGCTGCGTATGTCTTGTCTATGTGTGTATCTGCATCTACGTATATATATGCTGTTGCTGCGTCTATCTATATATCTATCTATCTGTATGTGGTGTTCCGTCTTCTGCCTTCTTGTTCTCAAGCAGCCGCAAGCTCAAAAAGATGGAAATCATGGCTATACAGGAAACGTGAACTGACTGCTCTCATTCGCCTCTCCGGGTGCCTGTCTTCTCCAGGGCTATCCCCGATTCCCAGCTGGTTCAAAGCCTCATCCAAATTCGAAGCTGCACCACAAAAAGGCAGCGTAACACAAAGTGTATCATTGTTTGTATCCATTTGTTTGCTGTTGACGCCTCTTAAGCTCTCAACTATTAGGATTTAAGTTAAGACGGCGCCCTCCAAGCCAAAACACAACTGCAATAAAGGAGCCTATCTGATAAACGTGACACTCCGTATAAGTATAAAAAACACTAGGATATAGGTACAAATAAAGTATTACTATGTATGTACAAGTATACTATAACGTATGTAGTAATATTATATAGATACATACAGATATTATCACCCTGGAGCTACGCCCACAGATTCTGCTCAGGGCTCGTCCTTTCTGCCCGCAATTCGCTGCTAAAACCCTAAACCTCTAATCATAAGCCCCTAGCCTCTCAGCATAAACCCTTAACCTCTAGTCATAACCCCCTACCCTCTAATCCAAAACCCCTGATATCTAGTCATAAATGCTTAACCGGTAACCATGAACCGTTAATATGTAGTCGCACATAGAGTAAACTCTCACCTGAAACAATATCTTTGCCTTCGAGCTGCGCCTGCAAAGACTCTGCCCTCATTATGTGGTTGATGTTCGGTTCGAGCCGCGGCATAGAGCCCTCATCCTGTGCCAAAGCACCACAGAAAAACGGTTCGTGGTTTAGGGTTTACGGTTTACAGTCCAGGGTCCTCTTGTGGCGCTCATCCATACACCTTAAACCTACCGACGGCGATGATGCCTCTTTTTCCATCGCTGCAGCTCTCAACTGCCGCTGTAAGATCTCCGCTCGCGTGAGCTTCGCAGGCGATTGGCTCTGCAGCAGTTGCATCCACAGCAACAGCAACGGCAACAAAATAAACAAATATGCACGCAGATCGTTCATTTAGTTCGTGCACCATCCAGTCGTGTACCAAGTCTGTGGCACTCAGCAGTACCTTCTTCGTTGAATTGCCCGCCAGAGTCTTCATCTCCTCCTCAGCTAATTTCCGGAGCTCCAACTTTCGCTGCATGCGCTCCTCGGCTTTTGCTTGACTCTCTGCCTGGGACAAAATACAAAGAGCACATCTACTTCTGCAGCAACGTGTGCCTAGGGAATTCCTCCAGAACTCGAATTTGGAGAACCATTTGACGATGAAATGCATGCTACATGCATTTGATTCCATGTCCACACAAAAAGCAAGAGTGGTGTTCCAAGACAGACAAATTAATTAGTATTGCACGCTAGGAAACGAAGAGAAAGTGAACATTCTAGCACACGAGGGGAAAGGGGTATCAACATATTCGCTGCGCGCAGTCGGCTGCCCAATGAAACAGGCCTCCCAATGCACGCACTTTCCTGTCTAATTTGCGAGATACCAGTTTATCATTGTCTTCCCATCGTTTTCTCTCAGCTTCCTGTTCTGCTGCTGCCGCCTTAGCTGCCGCTGCTGCAGCCTTTCGCTCCCGCGCTTCGACAGCGCGTTGGTTGACGCGAACTGGCATTGCGTCTGTTACGAAGGTTCAGGGATGGGGAAACCCAACACAACTGCACCAGCAGGTGTCGCGTGACTGGGAGGCAACCTCTGAAACGCCCAGTAGCTGCAACGCCAGCTGACTGACTATCCTGTGGCACCGAACATGCTACAGCTTCTGCTGTAACAGGTGGAAGAGGCGGAGGGGAGCTCACTGCAACGATCACGCGAAGTTCGCATGCATGGATGCACGACTCCTTGAACGAAGAGACCCACACGAATGACCAAGTTATCGCAATGGACCGTAGGGATACAGGAATGGCTACAACATGTAGAAGGTACACCCCTTACGTTTAGGGCGGAGGAAAGAAATCAGGTGGCACTATTCTAGAGCCCTCTCAGCGCTTGTAGCATTCATATGCAAGGGCTGTGCTGGGGGAAGCAGATACTAAGCGGCGAGACCACGGAGCAACGCTGGGCCACTGCAGACGACGAAACTTCTAAATGGCATCAAAGGCACCATGATCCCCCACTACAACAGTGTTCCTCAGACGTTTGGATTGTGGACCTGCTTCAGGTGGGCTTGCAAGCAACTAAAAAAAAGCGGGAAGTTCAACCTGCAACGGGCCGAAACATCCAGTTCCAACCGACAGGGAAGAGCGGATCCCCAAATTAAGAGGAAGCGCGAAAGGCGAACGCCCAAACTGTCCCAAACAATGAATGAAGTGCAGGAATGATCTTCAGTGTTGCTTGGTTTCGCCACTAACGAACAGTTCCGTCGTCTGTTGTAATCGCCCGCCGTATTTGGGGCTGGCAGCCGCCAGACCTGGTCGCATCCCAGTGAGTTAATTAATATCCATAGGGCCACAATATACGTTTTTAATATCTTATTCAAATGCACGTGAGCACGTTAGAACGCTTCGGTTTCCTCACCACGCCAAACAGTTAACAAACTAGTAAAACTATGACCGTAGCCTGTGCTGTTTGTGTAACATAGTGTTTGTGTAACATAGTCTGCCCAAAGTTGGCCCAGGAACTGTCACTTGGCCTTGTTAGGCTCTCTGCAAGCAAGCATAACTGCCCAACACGTGTCTAGAGAGACGATGCAGGCAGCGAAGAAGGCATGGTTGCGCATGCGGGTGAGGCTGTCTTGCATCATTAGTTGCAGCGAGGTGGGTTGCAACTCATCTTAGGTTGCCTCCTCTCCCGCATCCACAGGGGATGAGCTACTGCACCCAGGACTCCAGGAGACACGGCGTGGAGGTTAGTTGCCCTGCGGAAACTCTCACCTCCACCCTTTTGGCTTCATCGCTCCTCGCGACGGTCCTTGAATAAGGTTGAGGACTTTCGTTGCCATCTGGATTCATACGTTTGATTCCTCTACTCAGGGAACTAAAAGATAAGGATACTCCAAGCTGTCTTCTTTCATTTTGCAACCGCTGTACCAGGCTCCTTTTTGCACAGTGTAGCACTCTCCGGTATGCAGCATGTTTTGTCCGATGGTACCTGTACTTCTGCTTGTATAGAAGGCATCCCCTCCCAGTCTCCAAGTTTCCTGGGCGCAGCCGCGCAAGGGCTTGGGGGCTGAGCTGATTATGACGCAGAAAGGAAACGAAGGCAGCCGTTGCAGCACACCTCGGTGCAACTCCTGCTGCACATCAACCCCGCATGCAAGCATAAGACCCAACAATTTCCCTTTTATGCATGGACCAACGCTGTACGCAGCACTTAAACACTTACTCAGCCCTTAGTAGCCAGCTTGCTTCCAAGCGGGAGCACGTGTAGTATCAACTTCACGAGGAACAACTCCTGTAGGTGGCTTCTCTCATTCGTTGCTAAGGCGCTACCCATGCCGATCACGACGCATCATCGTTGGCTGTTTTTGATCAGCACAATGCGGCCATCAAGTGTTACCAGAGCAACTACGGTTCGACGCTTGTCTCAGAACTTAGCTATACAGAACTGAGATCTGACGACGGTCCCGGCGACCATATAAGAATTTGTCAAGACAGTCTCTTGTCCATGACGCTTGTGTTTCTGTATCTGACTAGACGATACAGTCAACTCCTCATACTTCGGGAGTTTAGCACGCCTCTTGAGCTTGGGCCGGGCTCCCGTTTTAAAGCCACTTTCGAGAGTATGTTTCTGGCGTCACAAGGCAACTTGAACGCAACTTCTACTTTACTTGTCATAATCCACTCCTACTTGTGACTCATCCTGACTTTTAAAGGCCCCTTTGTGACGTTATGGCTCGCATTAAAGTTCAGCTCCTGCTCTCGAAGTGATATTTGCAGCTTTAGCAGACTGCTTTTAGTATGACAAAATGCCCCATCCACATGCTCCGAATGTATTTTCTTAGAGAAAGGAATGTTTCTGCTTTGCTGCGTGGCCGCCTTGAGATATGCTCAAACAGTATTAGCGAGGCTTGGTAAGATGCTGAGAGCCATTCACCCACAACTGAGGTTCATGTTCCCTGCTATGGAGACAGGAGTTCGCAAGTCACGTAATAGCACGGACGGCAAGCCCACTTCGTTGTCTACTCGACGAAAACTTTGCTGCTGTAAACGCTTCACTTGCTTGCAGGTTAGGGAGATGTTGCACCAGGATGACTCAGCAGCGAGTCTGCGAGTCGTCAAAAGCAAACTATCATCGAGAATTGGCAGGTAGGATAACAAGGGAAGGCACCAGACCTCACCTAATGCATGTATGCCTACGCAGTAGAATGGTGGGTTCGGTGAGCGAATGCTCTTGCTAAAAGGGGCGCTACTCCAAGTAAGCTCGTTTTTTCTGTAAAACCCATGTTACCAGCCTCTCAAAACCATCCAGTAGCAAAGGAAGGTGCATTTGAGTAGATAGTCTGGCGCGCCTTTTCAGTTACTATCCGCTCGACAAAGGCCTGCAACCCGTTAATGCAGCCAAAATTTGGACTCACCTCTATTGGACCTCGGCCAAGTCTGGCTAAGAGATCCTCTCATGAGCTGGTGTTCTGCTGTTCTTTATTCTAAAATCGTAGAAGCGGACTTGGGAAGTGGCTCCTCACTTTTAATGCCAAACACAAGGCAGAACGTTCGAGCTGACGAATGCGTCTTCAGGGTTGTACAGATCAAGCATCACTGAAGACGCTGAGGCATACTTTTTCGGCGCAGCTGTTCTTCTTGAGGCTCTAGAGCTGCGTCAGGAATTAAAACTGTTACATTTTACACGAGTGGTGAATTCGGCACTACCCAAGCTTTGCGACGCATTCAGCTGCACCATCCTGCTCCATCGAAATAGTATCAATCGAAACAATGTCGATATATAGTAGAACGGTGTTTATTCGTCTGCTTTCCTGTACCGCAGGTGCCTTGGGCTAGTCCATGCACTTTCGGTTCTCTCCGTGCGTGACGTTTGCAATTTGCAAGTGGTTCGAGAGCATTTTTCGCGTTAGCATGCAGTGGCCATCAGTACAGTGAAACCAGTGTGTTTGCTGCTACGACTGTCTCCTACTCTATAGCTGCCATTGTGCCTCATCGAATGCTCTGTTAGTTCATTAAAAGCAGCAAGAAGACTGCGTTCACTAGCGTTTGATGTCTCCATGCAGGGCCTTTGACATTCTTCGTCTTGGGGCCATCTGCATCCCTCGCAGTGTGTACTAACGGAAGAGGATGATTCCTGTTTTCTATCGGTACTGTGCTCTATAGCTGTCATTCTGAATCAACTTCGTTAGTCCTATTTTTTCCACTGCATGAACTCAAGAGGAGCAATTCGCTCCAAAAAGACGGGGAGAACAAAACAGAACGAGCTTAGGGCGCGTACCTAGTACCAGTCAATTCAGTAGGCAGGATGGTCCATTCAGTATCATATCATGTTGCGTTGGGGATCGTTATACGCAAGTCAGTCAGTCCAGCAATGCAAATTACAGCGTGAACTCACGCCGATTCAAGCGGAGTGGCGCCTTACAAATGTGGCAATGTACGCGCGCTGCGGAGCCGAATGTCCGAATAAATGCCGCTGAGCCACTGAATAGATGCTGTTGCATCGGCGCGCGATTCTAGGATTTTCTTAGGATCTTCAACATGCAGCGGCTGTTCCCATTTGGAGTGAGCTGCTGTGCGCAATCGCAGCAACGCTAGCGTTCATCAATGCATAAAAGTTGTTTAGTAACAAAGCTAACTTGACGCATGCGAATTGACACGATAGTGTGTTGAACAACTACGAAACCGCTCATAACCACCGGAGCAGCGAGCAGTTCTTTCCGACGAGCAATCAACGCATCTAAAGCTGGATGCGGTGGGCAGTAATGCCTCAGAAGAAACATTCGAAGAAAAAAAGTGTAGCATGAATTCTTGCACGGACGAATGCATGCTACCCACAAGAGCACAGCCGCTATTGGCAGATGACGCCTGCCGTTGGTATATGATTTAAGGCCGAAGAAGCTAGAGACTTGCAACTATTCGGCTTGAGCTGGGCTGAGACATGCACTGACCAGCTCAGCCGGGAAATGTTTTGCTCACCTGGCAGCGGGTAGACTGTAAAGTTACTGATTTCTCTTTCTCAAATGCAGGACAGGGGGATCAAGAAGCTAGCTCCGCTTTAGTCAACTTTCATACTCCCCTCAGCCGGCTTAGGGAAACATCAAGCGGTCGAAGTTCGCCCGCTCGGCTTGCATTGATTGCCAACCATTAGTCTGCGACACTCACGCGGTTTTGGCTTTCGTGGTTTGGGATTTGTTGGTAGGGAACCAGGGTTCAGGGTGGCAGAGCAGGGGCAGGGATGTGCCGCTCGTATGGGTTCCGGGCCAAAAGGTATCTTATTAGGCGTTAAATGAAGCTGGATTATCTCAGTTCTCTCTCGTAGCGCTGGTAAAGAATACTACGTCTGGTTCTGGGGCTACTGCTATCTTTTTGACAAGGAGACAATAGTTGGCGCTGTCTCCAGACACTGTCGTACTATGGAAAAATATCAGTTACCCATCCTGCAATTTCCTGCTATCCCGCTACAGACTGCTTAAGCAACACTCACTGAGTTTGTATTTTCGCTTGCGCTGGTCTCATTGCTAACGGAGCCCTTTAAAAAATAAAAAGCCGAATATATCGTAGCTGGAGATATTTCAGTCAAAATAGACTCATCAGCGTCTAAGAACTTTTGCGGCAAGGAGCATAATGGTATCGTTCGGAGCTCGCTTCCCCAGAATAAGAGAAAAAAAGATTAGCTGAACGAAGATGCTGCCGCCACAAACCGAAGGACAATGGCTGTTATCGTAATATGGTAAGACCTTACGATACACCCGAAGCCCGATATGCTCGACACTCACATATTGGAAGACATCCCACGAACAACGAAATCAGAGACAGGGCTATATCTACTCTACACACTTCCTACGCCCTGTATTGCCCCTACTTCAACCGCCTTGGCGGCTGGAGCTACGCCGGACTTTGCCGCAACCGCCACAGCCTTCTTCGGCAGCAAAGTCATAGTCTTCTTGGGAAGCAACGGAGGCCCGGCCTTTGCCTCACCCTCAC
>NW_013567061.1:836-1313 GCF_000499745.2 Eimeria mitis | reverse complement strand
GTGGTATGATGGCTTGCACACGACGTAAAGGCTCAATAAGTGAACCGGAAGCTGACCCGCAGAACATTCTGTTGCCGAATGCATCCAGAATTGAATGAGCGAACGCAAGGGCAGGTACCTATAATATATCAGGGGAATATCGTTTTTTAAATGGTAGCATGCTGCAAGCAGAACACATGCGCCACAACTCCGCAGCTAGCGAATGCCAGCCATGAATCACTTTTCCTCAACACCATGAAATGCTCCTGTGTCTCTAAACCCATATATCTCCCTGCTTGCATGGACACTTAATCTTGTTTTCCTTTCTGTTAAGGGGAACCTTGGTCGCCGGCCCCAGGCTACCCAGTTTCTGCGAGAGGTGCAGTGCTTTTAGAGGATTTGCCAGGACATAAAGCATCTATTGGAGGCCTGATCCAAGTTGATTGCACTGTTCTGACGTGATCACTAGGGCACCGCAAATCTCATTCTGACTGAACT
>NW_013567061.1:521-624 GCF_000499745.2 Eimeria mitis | reverse complement strand
CCAGCAACCTCATTTGTCCACACAAGTACTAAAATGACTGGGGCCACATGCTCTTCCAACTTAGGTATTGGTCTTACCATAGGAGATAAAACCTTGTTGAGGC
>NW_013567061.1:0-248 GCF_000499745.2 Eimeria mitis | reverse complement strand
TAATACTTAAAGGCACGGCCAAACGCTGAGCGTTACTGGAAGCAGTTGTTCCCCTTTTTGCAACGAATGCCTGTCTTGGCATTCTACTGGGCTCGCCAAAGAGACAAGCACTATGTATCCGACACATTGTTTTGCAGGATGGAAAGTAGGGCGAACTCATGTGTTCAATCTTCTGGTAGTCTAAGCCTCATCCGAGAACTGGTTTCGCACAAATCAACAGCACGAGCCTAATAGTATTTGTTCCTAGT
>NW_013567060.1:908-1314 GCF_000499745.2 Eimeria mitis | reverse complement strand
TTCCCCTTTCAGCCTCGCCGCCTCTTCCCTTCCCTCTCTATCAGCACAACCACAAGAGAACTGCGACAGTGAAATACACAGTAAAATGCAGTGTTTCCTCTCTAGTTAACTAAAAATGAACACCAACATGACAGAGAATCAATGTTCGATAATAGGAAATGAAGTTATAATATCATAATATCATATTAATGATAAACATAATGTATATAAAAAATTATCCTCCAGTGTTTCCTGCATTAAATGCAGACTTTGACTACGAATGTAAATACATAGACTACGGTATATTTATTGGATAAATACACTACTTATGATGTATATATCATACAGATGTACATTTCATGACATGCTAGCCATCAGGATATATGCAGAAGTACGCTTTCTCTGTGCAAGAAGAGAAAGGGAAGAC
>NW_013567060.1:0-773 GCF_000499745.2 Eimeria mitis | reverse complement strand
AAAAGAGTAGTACAAGCGGCTGTGTTGGTCTCTGGTTCTGCTGCTCCCCGACTCGTATTCTTCTGAGGCATAGAGCCTTCTAGGGTTTTTCTGCACCAGCGTTAAAAGTTATAATAATAGTAATTATTATTGTTATTACCCCGGCTGATCGCCATCTTCAAGCTCGCCTTGCAGACTGCGCCGTCGAACCTGTCAAAGGGCCAACGCATCTTCATCTTGTGCAGGAAGAAACGAAAAAGAAGTTTATTTGTTGAGTGTATACTCAACAACAACACAGCTTGTGCTTGTGTGTAGGGTTAAAAGAGAAGAGAATGAAACAAGTGAAGCTGAACAGGGTTCATACAATGAAACGCCTGAGCAGCGGCAAACTGCACTAGAAATGCTCTAAAGAAACGTTGCTACACGATTATAATTAAAAGAAAACATATTAAAAAATGGATTGAAAAATATATTTCTGGTTCTATTACTGAATTTGAAATGATGATGAGAGCGATGAGTGACCCGGGACTGTCCGGCCTTCAATGAGAACAACCCCACCAAAGAAACACGCCCCAAAATGTGTTAGCTGCTGAATTTTATTTTTATATATTACTTTTAAAAAAACATTTAACAACGGAATACAAGAGCAGGTAGAAACCTAGAAAAGTAAAGGGGGAGGCAATTCCCTTGGCGGGAAAGAAACGACACAGCTGAAGCGAACGATAACACTAGCGCTGAAAACCAATATTTATTTAAAAACAAGAAATAAAAAGGAATAAAAAGTGAAAACTAAA
>NW_013567059.1:744-1405 GCF_000499745.2 Eimeria mitis | reverse complement strand
AATGCTACGCTCTGCTTCCATAACGCCCCACTGCCGCGCATTTGCTGAAGACGAACCAGCAGCAATGCGCGCAGAATTTGCAAACTACCAGTTAGTTCCGCAATAACTACAACAGAGGCCCCATCGTCTTAGCCATCTACTAACACCTGGTCGAGAAGACTAGCCCAACACGAAGTGGCAGAGTCGATCCAACTAACCCTCGGGCACACGCAAGCAGCCACCCTCCGCCTCCGTGCCCGCGTATGCTTAAACCACGCGGGCAACGCACAGACTAGAAAACCCAAAAGAATGCTTTGAAGCTTGGCTACAAACAGAAGCCTGTCGCCACTGGCCGCTGTCACAGCCATCCAGGCACAGGCCATGCATTAACCTTACAGGCTAAAAAGAAAAGGAACCACTCGTCACACCGTAGCTACAAATACATCCAGGTAGCAGCGGAATACTGTCCTCATTGAACGCTACTCACTGAAGACAGCGCCGTGCCTACCGCTTCCGTGCGCCGCTTGCAACAAGGAGAGATATGACATCCCGGGTAACCAAAAGCAGTATTCCCATTCAGTACCCCACAAAGACTGCATCGTCGACTGCAAACAGGAAGAAGCAAAGCAAAACACTCCATCCTCGAGTAGATAAAGGATCCAGTCCTACGAGGACCTCCAAT
>NW_013567059.1:0-644 GCF_000499745.2 Eimeria mitis | reverse complement strand
CAAAACAGCCCAAGCCGTCTCACGAAACGCCATGCTACGAACTTGCGCCTGAGCACACCATTGAAACGGATTCCAACCAGCAACGCCAAATCCCACAAAAAAATACAATAGTAACAACAAAAAGAAAAGTGCCCGCAATATTGACAGCGAACCAGGCACACAAAGACAAGGCGGTGCTCCACGGATTCCTCGACGTCTCGACGTACACGCGAAACCCCTATGAAACGCAAGACCACTTAAAATCTCGAGCTCCACACAAATATTGCCCAAGCTTCCAATTCTTGTTTTTTGATGATTTGGCGTCCCGCTAGGCGTACTCCCTGATAATCCCAAATGCTTCCCCAAAGGCATTATTACATCTACCCAACAACCACACAGGCATGCACCTTGGGCAATTTCGTGCTTCAGTATGCCTTGACGCTGTAACTAATGCACGGCCCACCGCAGGGCCAAACACGCATGCACGACCAACGAACGTCCGCGGGCAGTCATTGAATGTATGGAACCACGGCGAAGTCTATTCAAGCCACTGGCAGGGGCATTCCACAACCTTGCCTTGCTCGACCAATAATATCTTGTCCGACAGACTGCGCGGCAGCAGTCGCACAAAATCCAATTCCACGAAAATGACCAGTCCTGCGCAC
>NW_013567058.1:1240-1315 GCF_000499745.2 Eimeria mitis | reverse complement strand
TATCCCACCTACCTCTGCCGCACCAGTGGTACCCCCTTCGCCTGGACCGAGCAAGACTCTTACTTCCTAATTGGA
>NW_013567058.1:0-1040 GCF_000499745.2 Eimeria mitis | reverse complement strand
ACGACCATCCCAAGCCTGCTTGAAGGAGGGAGCATTCGGACATGTGGCACATACACGCATAGTCGAGGCTTCATCTAGCCTACACATTTGAAGTCCGACTCTTACCTCTCCCCCACGTTAACTGGAGAGCGCATTCGACGCCTTTGCGCCTTGTGGATCTCCAGGCGTTGCTAATCGTGCGCGGCGCTGTGCCTTACCATCTGTAGACAGAAATGCAAAACAGCGTTTACAAAACTGGATTTCACTGCGCTCCAGATGCTCGCGCGGCGTGTCATGCTTTGTCAATTGCTCTGAGTAGGCATTCCTAAACGTAATAATTGTGGCTGTAACGCCGTCTGTCGATTTCCGTATCGTATGCATCAATGTTCGCCATGCACTAGCTCGCAGTGTCTGACTCTCTAAAAGCAGCCCTATGATCATGTTCATGGATCGCGGAAGGAGCGGCAGACATCTGTATGGAAAGGCGCTATTCTTTCAATAGGGTTCCAGTCCGAGACACCTGAAGTCTGGTTATAAGTTGGTTTCTAATGGACGATGGCGTCTACTTCCCTGGCACGAATTTCTTCATTTTTGCGTGCCAAAGATTCTAGTCGGATATTTTATTGGACGCATAGAGTTTGGAGTCACAACAAGAGGGGAAAACGCGAACCTCCGTCTTCCAGACCTAGGTAGTTCTCCATCGAAACAAAACCACGGCTTCGTGAAATAGGCTAGCTTACACTGCCCGTGGTTTAGCCTCCGCGAATTTGTGCTGCAAGGTGCTGGGCAGCTACAGGCTACGAAAAGTGATCGCGCACTCTCTAATGCGCATTTGGTCCCAGATGTACCAGATGCTACTGAGACGCGCTATTTGCTTAGTGGCAGAATTTTTGCGTCCGTTGCACTGTGGCCTTACTGTAACACCGCACCGTTTTACCTATACTTCGCCCTTCCTTAGCTTCCAACGCTGCTCCACCGAACGCATAGACATTCCCAAAGCACGGCTCCAGGCGGTCGTCGTTTTCGTTCAGCATGCATGCGGAAAACATAAAATCCCATAT
>NW_013567057.1:802-1315 GCF_000499745.2 Eimeria mitis | reverse complement strand
GTGGGAAAGGGGGAACGTCGTAGTCTGCAGGACCCCTTGAGGGACCTGCTGCAGCAGAAATCCCTAAATTGTATTGATCCATAACTATCTTGACTGCAGTTACCTGGACGTTTTCTTTTGCTTGGACACGAGGTGGTTTCTGCAGCTGAAACACGTCGCAGAACCTCAGGGGCCTGCTTATTGCACTGTTTTTTCTCGGTCCACACAGCGTTCCTAGGCTTGTACACGCCTTATTGATATAATACAGCGTACAGGCCGGAGTCACTGGCTCTCAACGATGAACAATTTCTAGGAAGTCTTTCCGCACTCGCGGTCACCGGAAGTTTTCAGTGAATCGTTTCGAAGGGTTCTTCATGCTGGTATTGTTCCTTTCGCTTTACTTCTGCCGGCAAGGCTAAAGCCGTATATTTATATGGTTGTGCTGGACAACGTAAACTGCTTACGCTCACTGTGATATGTGCTCATTCTACATTTGACTGTCCGGGCAAACGCTTTTGCCTGCCTGTCTATCAC
>NW_013567057.1:0-700 GCF_000499745.2 Eimeria mitis | reverse complement strand
TCATAAAGGAGACCAGGAAGCCTCGGAATATGCACATTATTACGGCTGAGGTCCCAGTGGCGCAGGTGGTACAAGTTGCTTTCTTGCTCATTTTCTTTTGCAGAAACAATCGCCGCAATGCGGCGAATGTCGCTCCCTCCAGGTGCTGGTCGCGGCTCACAGTTGCGTGGGACGGCGCGATCCGGTAACAGAACAATATCGCCATGATCGGATTCTCCCAGTTCATCCATCAAGTCTTCGTACTGACGACTGAGGGCTTCTACGTGCTTGGTCAGTATTTTTTCTCTATCTTCAAGATCTTGCATTTCAAAAGAAATCCATTGGCACGCAGCCTCAGAGGCTTCCCGAGACGACTCGTCTTGAGCAGAAGTACCTCCGCTCCATTCTGCACCGGTATACATGCTTCTGCCCACTTCGACAATATTACCGAAGTTGCCGGTGCGTTCCATGTCCAGCTCGTCGAACCAGGCCTTCGCAAATCTTCTATCTAGAGCTGCGCAGAACCGAAGCCGCTCCATAAGCTCATGTTTCAACCCGAAATAATGCGTACCAGAACAATTCGGCGGTGTTGAAGGGCTGGGGCCAGCAGTCGACTGCTGCTCCCCAGAATCGGGAAGACGATCCATGGTTGTGCTCGATTCCGGGTGAACCTGTCCCCAAATTTGTTTCCCCCCTGAACAGTGACAAAATCATGCAAAGG